>NW_027069701.1:777221-815686 GCF_002906115.3 Quercus suber | reverse complement strand
ATACGCCTTCAAAGGGCACTAGTGTGTTACCAGTCTAACACCCTCTGAAGACCAAGTCAGAAACTGGTGGTAAACTTTTTGGAGAGGAGTTTCAGAAAAGTATTTTTTCGTACCTTGGGATTGGAGTGTCTTAGTGTTTATATAGGAGTTCTCGGATGATCACAGTAACTAAATTGTAAGGATATGGGGTTATCCTGTAGCTAACGTGTAGGAGTTGGGAACTATCCCATAGATGATCCACATGGATTGAGGAGTTATCCTTAACTGATTTGTAGGAGATAGGGTTTATCTCATTACTGGCAGCCATGAGCACGTAGGAGAGTCTTAGGTAATGTGGGCATTGCAACATAAGTTGGTCATGTCATATATCCATACTAGTCACGTATTGTCTTCCGCTTTTGGTGAGTAGGTGCTCTTTGGAAGACCAACTTATTTGGGAAGAGTAGCAAACTCCAAAAGAGTATCTATGGAGTTTGTCAAAATATTCCCCATCAATATTTATTTCTATTCCTATGTAATTACCGTTATATTCTACCAAATGTGCCCTTATAGTTAATTGAGATTACAGAGAAACATGAACAAAATAATTAGTTCAAATATTTGGGAATTAATAAAAATCACATGGCAGTTTCAAAATACTTGATTTTTTTTTTTTTTAACAATTGTCTATTTATTTTTTTACTCTGCCACTGCACATACAGGTTACCAAGTTACAATCTATTAGTTTTATTAAGTTATTAACATTCTCTTACCAATGGAATATTTATAACTTATTAGTACATATTCTTACTAAAATATAGGCCTACCACAAAGACTGTTTCTTCCAGCTTGCCAAGGGCTTCTCCAATCTCCATACTTTTAATGAAAGAATTCTAACTTGAGGTAGCTTAGAGCATTGGTATTAACTCGTGCAATTTTTTTTTTCTATTTTAATGTAAGAATCTTTTTTTTTTTCTATTTTATATACTCACTTTTCAAAACATTTTTACACTATATTTCATTAAAATATTAATATTTTTTGACTATTTTATTATTTCTCTTTCTTCACATACAACAACCTTCATTCACTTTCTTCCTCCATCCTTGATATATATAAAGAAATAATAAAAACTAAATTCAAAGTGAATAGTAGCCATGTAAATTTATACGGTTACTGTAGTAACCATGTATTTTAAAATAATTTTAAATTACTTGATTTGGGTAAATTTTGAATTTGATTGGCTAAAATGTGATCATTTTTCTATTATATATACAAGAACTTATGCGAGTACTTTTTAAAAAGGAGAATTATTAGAACCTACGAAGAGGACAGCTAATTATTTTATTTTTGCCTCTCAATTCTTCATCCCTCTTGTAAACCTTTTTTTTTTTTTTTTTTTCAAAAACCCAATAACCGCCCTCTAACTTCTCGCAATACAAATCCCTCTCAGCGGCATCTTCTAATTTTGATCTTCTTGAACTGAAGTTTCACTAATACAAATCATCCTCATCACAAATCATCTCATTACTTTTGCTTTGTCAGACAGTTTAAAGTAGTTGTCCAAACGCCACCATTGCAACTAAGCATATATAACTTGTCAAAGATTAAACGGACTGTTGAATCATTCCTGCATATGTAATGCTTTACCTTGGTATTTATCTACTCATTATTTTTTACTTTGTATCTGAAATTCCAAATTTTTATTTATTCTTAATTTTTTTTTTTTTTTTTGTTTTCCTTTTTTTATTTGTTTTTTTTTTTTTTTTTTTTTTTTTTGGGTTGCAGAATCACATATTTGGGATTCATCTATCCCTGGGAATACTTGGTCAATACCTCGTGGTTAGTGTACAAAAGCAGTTCACGCTTCTGGCATGCTGATGTTCAGTGGTTGTGAATATCTTTCATAGCTATTCCTAATTGACATACTTTGTATGTATGATTTAATAATCTGTGGAAAAAAATATGCTGATGATACAAGCTTCTTTAATCATCAATTTGGCTTTACTTCTTTGCATCATGTTTTTTATTCTTTTGGGTTAATTAGTTGAGAAGCTTTTGGGTCATCTACCAATTTGTAACAATTTTCTTACCATATCTCTGTTATTCCTGTGTATTCATCATGAAATTATTCGTGATTATAAATGGCATTATCCTTATATTTATATTCATTCAATTTTTTTTCTTGTTTTATCCTAATTTATGGTTCTAATTGATTCAAGTGTGGTTTCATCACAACTTGAATGCTGTATAATCACTCTCAAAATGATTGGTGCAACCTATATTAAATTGGCTCGAGACTGAGAATATCAATCTCCACTAGAGGTCCCTTTTAACTGTTTATTCGGTATATTAAACTTGGTTTGAGTTCTATAATTTACCTCCTTTCCCTTTCGAATAAATAAGCTCAATCATGATGGTTCCTAAATGTCTTAATTTTTGACCTAATAGTTGGAATTTTTAAAAGTAAGTCCCAAAACTTCATTTTGTTTACAATGAAGTGTTTCCATCTACTATCAATTTTACCATCCATACTATGGCTGAGGAGAAAATTGGCTTTTTCCCTTTTTAAAAAAAAAAAATATCTAGCAAAATGCCTCATGTCTGAAACTAATTACGGAAATGCCCTTATTTTGAAACTCGATTTTCTAAAAATTGAGTTTCAAATGTATAACTCGATTTTTGGAACATCAAGATTTTTGGAACATCGAATTATAGCGAATGTGGACTTAGAAATTTTTTTTTTTTTGGAACTCGAGTTCCATGAATTTGAGTACCATGTAAAGGACTCGAGTTCATGGAACTCGAGTTCCACTTGAATTTTTTCAAGGAACTCAAGTACTTTACATGGAACTCGAGCTCCGTAAATTTTTTTTTTTTTTTTAATTTTCAGTTCATTATAACTCGATTGTCCAAAAATCGAGTTTTAAATTGAAACTCAATTTTTAAAAAATCGAGTTTCAAAATAGGGGCATTTTCTTAAATAGTTTCAGATATGGGCCATTTTGCTGGATGTTAAAAAAAAAAAAAAAAAAAAAGTCAAAAGCCCATTTTCTTCCTGTGGCTTAACTCAAATTGGACCTTTCTCGCAAACATTAGGCCCTTCAATAACCAGACAATGGGACTCATGAACTTGTGTGACATACAGGATTTGAAGTGGTCCAAGCTCAAATCCAAGCATAACCCAACAACCAAGTTACTACAAAAACCAATGCATTGGAACGATCCTTCTCTTATGGAATGTTTTTTTCAATTACCACTTAATTTTTGTTTTTTCAATTACCACTTAATTTTTGTGGGATCGTTTTGCTTGATTGATGTTTACATTAAACGGGTTTGGGATTTTAAGGAGGATTCGAACAAAATAAAGTATGGATCTAAGATGTCATCGGATTAAATTGAGTGCTTGTGTGTGTTTGAATAGACCTATAAATCGGACTGCCTCACTTGAAAAATAAAATTAGTAAGAACATTAGCAATAGAAATCTTTTAGTCTGCCTCATTCTTTACTTGTACTCAATTTTGACCCAGCCCAACCATCTCTATATGTCAAATCTCTATTATAAAATTTAAAGATTTAATTTTATATTAGCCCATTTTATATGTTAAGTTATATATATTAAATTTTCTATATTAATAGGTGAAATAGTAATGACATTTCTTATCAATTTGATGTGCAATTTTGAAGTATAAATATTTTTAATATCAGATCTACTTTTTTAAGTTTATTATAGATTTTTTCCTAATGATTTATTTTATTATTAAAGCTTTATACAATTAGTTATACTTTTAGGTGATTTAACTTTATATCTGTTTCATTTATAACAAGTGTACAGATTTCTTTCTTCATGTGGTATTATCATTCTAGTAGACTTATAGAATTAAACATTCTTATAAACTTAAGTATTATGTATTATTTAACTTTTATTTTATACTATTTTTATTTGTATAGAAAGAAATAAATTCAAAAAATTCAAAAGGTGTGCATATATATATATATATATATTTGTACATGAAAAAAAAATTGAAACTATAAAAAACGAAAGTGAAAAAGATCCTTGGAAGTTACAATTAATCTTGACCCTAATCAACTAGAACTTTGGGCAGCCGAATTTGAATTCTTAAGTCTGTCCGATTTCTTTTTCTTTTTTAACTTAATATTTTTATCAAAAAGAAAATTCTGTGAGGTTTTATTTTTATCTTTTTGGTAAGTGAGAATATAATAGTAATAAAAGAATATTTACTTTGGCGAGTGGTGGTAATAAAGTGATTCCACACTCGTAAGTGGGAATATTTTATTTTTTATCTTTTTCGTAAGTGGGAATATAATAATAAAAAAATCTTTACTTTAGCATGAAGTGTTAGAGCATCCACATTAATATGTGTAATTTTTTTCTTTCTATTTTACACATTTAAAACCTACTTTTTTTTTTATTTTACACACCTATTTTTATAAAACACTCACATCAGTTTGTCTATTATACATATTTATTCAAATAAAAAAAAAATTTAACACTGTAAACAATAACCATGAGAGAAGAGAGAAAGGAAAAGAGAGTGAGTGAAGAGGGGAGATAAAATAAAAATAAAAAAATTATTTATACAGTAAACAATAACTATGTATATATACATAGTTATTGTTCATTTGTAAGACTATTGTTCATATTTAAACATTTTTATAAAGACTAATGTGAAAATTTTTGGATTAAAATATATAAAATTGAACACTTTTTTATATTTTAGAAAACCATTTATAAGTGGGTGTCGTTGCTCTATCATAGACTTCACATTCTGCGTTTAGAGAGAGAGAGATCATATGGGAATATGGGACTAATATCTGTCAGATTTCTTTTTCTTTTTATCAAAAAGAAAACTTCTGTGAGGTTTTCTTTTTATCTTTTTGGTAAGTGGGAGGATAATAATAATAATAAATATTTACTTTGACTAGTGGTCATTCCACCCTAGTTCTTTTGACTTTACTTTAGCTTGCAGCGCTAGATCAAATACTTCACATTCTGCGTTTTGAGTGAGAGAGAGGGAGAGAGAGAGTTCTTCTCAAAAAAAAAAGAGTAAGTGAGAGAGAGATATATCATATGGGGATTTGGGATTATGTTTCCTCTACAAGCAATTCGGTGATACAAAACGCACCTGATCTAACGACTGTGAAGGGGTGGGGTTCGAGCTCTTATGGTTATGGCTGGGCTGCTGTTGCCAAGGTTGATGACGTCGTTAGGACGAAGGTGATCCAGTCCATGCAAGACGAGGAAGCCCGTTCCCAGTTCCGTCGGATTGCCACCAACTTCGCTAAAAACGCTACGGTTGTTGCTTGCGAGGAGGGCCTCAAAACCATCCCAGGTCTGTCACTACAACTACATACACTATCACACTCCCGGCTCCCCCCCTTAATTAGTTTTCTTATGCTCCTAAAAACAGAAAATGTTTTTCCATTTTCAAGTGATTGTTTGCAGCTAAAATATAGTCAAATTTGTAAAATATTTTTCATTTCCTTTATAATTTTGCCTTTGAAATTAGGTTTCCTGGTCCGAGTGTCGTCCCTGTCATCCTAATAACGAACTCAAGAATTTACTTTGGTGGCCAAATTAATTCTGTTATAATTAATTTTATTTTTCTTTTTGTATACTATATATTCTGTTATATATAATAGTAAAAAAAAAATGAAAATAATTTAAACTTTAGTACTCTTAGAAAACTAAAACAATCAAGTATCAAATTTGAGTTGAAGTTTTCATTTCTCAACAATTTCTCTCTTAATATAGGCAACCGCATTATCTATTAAAAAATAAAAACCATAGATTTGAAAGGACACTATTTGGGAATTGAAAATTCATTATTGGAATCCAGAATTATATTGCTTTCTAAATTGTTTAGTTTTAATCAATGTATTATAAATAGTTCTAACTTGTCCATACTTAACTTTTTAAAAGTTAAATCATCATAATGATTAATAAAATAAAAAAAGAACCTAGTTCTTGGTACATTAGTTAGATTTAATAGTATTAGATATAATCAAGAATTTAGCATTAATATAGTGAAGTAAGAACATTATTTTGAATGCAAAGACTTAAATATGAATGAAAATTGATATAAATTAAAAAAAATCAACTAAAAAATTTCTAGAGATAACAAGATTAAAATTTTTGTTGATTAGAAGAGGAATTGGGAAAGACAGTTACATATTCTTGCTACAACATGATATAGGAAAGTGGTATTGTGCCATTGAAAGATATTCTATATAGAGTGGTATTGTGGGCATGAAAATATTTGATATGCAGTGGGATTCTGCAAATAGTTACCACTTGCATATGCAAATTGTAATAGAAAAAATAAACCATCCTTTTTTCTAGATTTTATTTGAATGGATGAATGCAGGTATTCTCAAGTTTATCTCTTTATCTGATTTGATTGACAAATGTACATTTCATGAGTCTTAGATTTGGCGTTTTCCTGTTTCATTAGCACACGCTGCCTATGTGCTTGGGTTCTTTGTATTCCATCATTTTTTTTTTCCAATAAAGTTTTTAATTATATATAAGAAAAAATGTTGTAAACGAAAAATAGGGATGTTTATAGGTTGAGTTGGATCTGATTTTGTGTACAACAGCCACTCGACCTGATCCTTTTGGATGGCACACTCTTTCACTTGCTACCGGAATGAAGGGTTGAATTAAATAGTCCGCACCTTATGTTTGGTTGGATGGTTAGCACCGGATGGGTAACCAGGTTTAAGATCTATGCACATGGGCAAAAAGCATTCACAGTCCTCCAATAAAAGGAAGGGATAATTACACTTTACCCACCTGTGATTTGCCTCTAATTTGATGTGCCTACTCGTAGTTTCAATTTTGACACTTTACCCACTTGTGATTCTCACCATTACTATACCATAACCCACCTCTCCGCTTTCCGTTACTCTAACACAGAAAATGTAAAAAACAAAACCCCAAACGGATCAAAACACTCCTCACATGAAGAACATACACAAACATGAGGAAAAAAAAAAACTTAAAAGACTTGTTAGAGTACTAAAATAATTTTAGTCAAATTTAATTGGGGAAATTTGCATTTTAAATATTGTTTTAAAGTGTTTATTTGTCAAAGGAAAAAGAAATATTTTTTTTTAAAAAAAGGACGTTTTTTTTCTAAGAGTCACACAACAAAGAACAAACTGGGCAAAATTAGTGTCTTTGAAGCAGCTACGCCGCACTTGGTAGTCAATAGTCGGTACACTCTCAGCATCAACGTCAGCGCACTTTCAATTCCTGACAAGTCATGGCTTTCTCCGCCGTAACAAAACGCTCTCGCTCTATCGAAGCCATCCTCTTCAACGCTCGGCTCTTCCCTAATTCCACTTGTAGAAGATTCACCACTGAACCTTCCTCTTCTTCTTCAGCTTTGAATCAAACAAATTTGATAAAGCAATTGAGGGAACGAACTAGTGCACCCATGAAAGACGTGAAGGCCGCATTGATGGAATCCAATTGGGACCTGCTTTTGTTTTGTGGATCCTGCTTGGCTGTGGCCTGTGGGTTTGTGTAGTTAAGGTGTTTGGGTTTTTGTTGAGGAATTGTGGTTTGTTCTTGGTAGATTTTTGGAGTTTGGCTATGGATTTTTGTGGGTAAGGTGTTTGATTTTTGGATGTTGTGGTTTGGGTTCTGCTTGGCTGTAATTAGTTTCTTCTTCTCTTTTCTTTTCTGGCTTTATTTCTTTGTGTAAAGTGTAACTCTTATTTCTTGGGACCCTTTTGCTTTGGCAAAGCATTGATACAACCAGTCAGTCCAAATTGGATCAATCCATGTTTGTGTATGTTCTTCATGTGAGGAGTGTTTTGATACGTTTAGGGTTTTGTTTTTTACATTTTCTGTGTTAGAGTAATGGAAAGCAAAGAGGTGGGTTACGGCACAGTAATGGTGAGAATCACAGGTGGGCAAAGTGTCAAAATTGAAATCACGAGTAGGCACATCGAATTAGAGGCAAACCACTGATGGGTAAAGTGTAATTATCCCTAAACAGAAAAAGAAAAAAAAAATAACACAATTCTAATACAGTGAATTTCCTCAAATCTATATCCTAACAACCAAAACGAAAATCTATGTTCATAAGTCTAGATTTAGACAAATCTCAATCTCATGCAAAAAGAAAAAAAAATGATCTAACTAACCATTAGGTTTCCACATTTAAATCTTTAACACTCCAAATACAAAAATATAGGTTCATGCATTTTGCACTTGTTGATAAAACTTGATAAAAATTACTTCTAGGTTGGTGCATTTTGCATTTGTTGATGCATGTACATTTACTTTGTATTCATGAAATTTCTCTCCACTATTTATGCAAGAACAACAAGCTTCAAGGGAGAACGCTTTACCCATTCCAATATAAAGGATTAGTCCATCAAATAATAGATAGCAATTAGTTTGTCAAAAAACCTATTTTCATCACCATCAATACTCTACGTACATTTAGTTATATGCCGTAAGGCATTTTGCACCTTTATAAACATTGTTGAAGTGAAAATCCATTAGGTTATTTGATAATTCGATTGTTGAAAGTGGAGGAGGGGGACTTGAACCTTGGTTTTCCTCATAAAGGAGATCAAGAAATGCCACTAAACTACAAAGTTTTTGGGCGAAAATCCCTTAGGTTCTTCTTTCTTACTTTTTGCTACTTTTTGGTTTCTTGATTAGCATATATACTTATGTTACCATTCTTTTCATGGAATTACATGGTGCTTTCGAGAAAGATATGGTCTCTACTTATCATGGATGAATTAATACACTGTAATCTTTTATTACAATACGATCAAAATATCACATAAACATGCACTTCCTCTTCTTATTAAGTCACTTATCCCTTTCAACAACCATATAATTAAATCACCCGAACTTAAAATTCATAGTTTAGAATTGTGAGGTTTAACACATGGGATGTCTAGTGGTTTTTTGGCCTCATGGCTAGACTCTTTATTTTCACAAAGTGCTTAGCCACCATGTTTATTTTTATAGGATTTTTTGAGTTCCTTCATTAAAAAAATTACATGTTGAACATGTCAGTTTCCATTCTTGAACGCAATACACCCATATTTCAACTTCTTAATACTTGGAGGATGATGTATTACACCCTTTTAATTCTTAATTGTATGTATATAATGAAGCGAGAACTTTAAATGAATCCAATAATTTTGATTTTAGAAAACTACTTTCGTGAAAAGGCCTATTTATCATAAATATTGAGTTCACAAATATCAAAGCAATTGGATTTATATAAACTACACCAATTATATCTCAAGTGAAATATTATTTTTATTTGTTTTGATAATTCAAAAGTTGGGGGAGGGGAAATTTAAACACTAGACGTCTCCGTTATAAACACTAGGAATTGTCAATTGAGTTACAAAGCGCTTGGCATCTCAAATGAAATACTTATATGCTTAGTTTTTGGAATTCTTATGACATTAAGTAAAATGTCCTCTATGGCCATTATCATAATTCCTTGATTAATAATGTAAATGATGAGATTCACATGTATATGTAGAGAAGATATTCGGAGTACATTATACATTAACACAAATGTACTATAACCCTCTTTCACATTAAGTTTGAATTGCATTTAATACTTTGCTACAAGCCTTTTAGCAACTGAATCATATTAAAACGATTTGACCACCATCCATATCAAGATTGGAATTGTGTGCTACAGACAGATTATTATTTTAGTCTTTTGTATGAGTAAAATAAGCTTACATATGATCCAGGAGAACCAAATCCTTATAATACTACCACATATTGTTCTTTTGTCTTAATCTTCTTGTGTTTCTACTGTAATTGTAGGGGGATCATTATTTTATAAGATTGTTTTGCAATCTCTCCATAACGAAAAGAAGTCTGGGGGTAATGAAGTAGAGACAAAGGCATTGCGAGCTAAGATAAGCAAAATGGAGGAAGAAATCACAGAATTAAAGAAATTAATTGGACGAGCAGATCTACATAAGCCTTTTGCAGATTTCAAGCCAGAGAAGAGCTCTTCCTTTGAACCAAATGTGGATATAAAACCAGAGGATGCAATCAGAGTCTTCATGATGAAGGAATCAATAGGTAGGCAATTTTTGGATGATTTGATAGTTCCTACCGCCAAAATAACTAGGATGAATTCTAAGTAGAAGACAATTTTATTTCAAGGAGACAAGATGGGTGGAGTGATGAAATGATTGATAACAATTGGGATGATAAATATTTGTATATCTTAGATTTTGTGTAATTATTGTGGAACCCCCCTCCTCACCCTCTTTTGGTGTTTGTTTTGAGTTGTGGCAGAATTGGGTGTGATGAGGAATGATGTATGCTGTTAAGAATTGGAGTGATGAATTTATTATTAAGTATTTGGATAATAAGGATTTGTATGTCTCAGATTTTGCAATTTTGTGTAATTATTCTTTTCTCTCTCTCTTTGCCCCGTCCCCCTAAACCACCTCTTTGGCCTTTGTTTTGATGTGGCAGAATTGGGTGATTAGGAATGATTTATGTTGTTAATATACTAATCTTTAAGGCTAAATTTGCAAACCACACCTCTAAAGTTTGGGAGTATTTGGATTCTACATCCTGAAGTTCAGAATTTAGCCATCAGTTGCCCATCCAACCATATTTTTTGTTAAGTACCACAAACTTGCCACGCATGCTTAGTTTGTCCAATAAAATGATGCTTCCATTATTTTTGTAGCCTAAAAAATTTAAATTATTAAGTAATTTAAAATGAAACTATGAAGCAAATAATTAATCCCAAAAGAACTGAAACTATGAAGCAATGAAGTAACCCAAATTGATCAGAGAAGATAGTATCATTAGAAGACTAGTTTTCAGATTTATCAAACGATACAAACAGACATGCTGATAGGAATATCTACAAAAGATATCTACAATCACTAAACATCAGATCCAGAGATATAGACCATGTCTTTCCAAGGATAGAGAAGTCCTTGCTCTATGATTCTGCAGCAAAAAACACAAATCAGATCAATTGGATTTATGGTCTCCGCAAAAGGAATGTTTAAAATTTTACAGAGGAGACCAAGCATCTTCACCAGATTTAGCATAAAAAGGTAGAACAGAATGTACAACGGAACTTTTATTTTTATTTTTTGAAATATAACTTATTTACTTGCATAAAACCATGATTCATGTTGTATATTTAGTGATTCAGAAATGTACACCACTTTTGGACGCTTGTTGCTAAGCCTAATTTTTTTTTCATGAATGATGTTCTTAAACAAAAAATATTTTAATTTCAACACTCCACTTGAGTGTAGATTTACCAATATTTCTTATTAATCTAGGAGTATCCTTTGGTCTAGAGGGACACAGTTAACTGAGGTTAAGTGGGATCTTGGGGATGGTACTAACATTCCAATTGACCATTTCTTTGGCCTAGTTCCAGAGCTGGGAACAAAGGCATAGAGGCTGAGAAACTTGCTTGTGTGACTGATCAGATGGACAAGACCTCTGGTCTTGGAATCAGCAACTAGTATTATCCGTGTATGATACACCTTTGTCAAACTCTGTTGAAGTATCGTGGCCTTATACTAAGTTAGGTTCTTATGAGGCTAGGGTGGGATTTTGTAAGATACCCTATGTTGAGGACCATTTTTTCGGCCCATGTGGCATTACTTCATTGGCAACCCATGCCACATCAACATATTATTGATTTTATGGGTAAATCTATTTAAAGCCCAAAATGAGCTCATATCTCATTCAACTACATGGATTTGGCTCACATGGCCCACGAGATCCTTAATTCACGAGGCGGGTCCATGGTCCAAATTTCCTCTTCATCAATTGAGATCATAACCCCATGACATTATCAATGTCAACATATGGATCGGGCTTAAGCAAATGAATCAAAGCTCATGGCCCATATTACCTCTCTTACACTCATGGCAAGCGGCCTCTTCAACAAGAGCCCATATTTACACAAAATGACAACAAAACCCGAGGTACGTCATCTCATCTTCGGCTTATGATCCAAGCTCATAAGTCACTTTGGGGAAACTTTGGGAGTCGTGGTTTGGAGGGCCAAGAGGTATGTTCAGTAAAGCTCCAGTGGTTTAAAGTTGGTAAAAGAAACATGTTGCTTGGCGTGTCTTTTTCAACTCCCTAAACTCTGACGAGTCCGTGTGTAGCGGGTAACGTATGGTAAGCATCTCTTACGTAGCACTTAAAATGATAAAATTCTTCATTACTCTTTTTCTATGCTTAATATTCATCATATGACAAATGCTCAATATCCCCAGCCATCTAACTGCTGGGAAGATTACTGTTCATTCAATCCCCAGCTGTTGCTATACGTATTCAGAAACTTCATTATATTATTCTACATAAATCTCATTACTTCTTTCAGCTAAAATCCAGCTTAAACAAATGGCCTAATTTGATTGGCTATCTTTAATCTCTCTCTATATAAAATATTCATAATATCTCTGAATACCCAGCTGCTGTCTGCCACAATCTGACCATATATTTCTCTGCCAGCTGCCAGAGCAGAGCATTAAATACTCTTCTTCCTCACCAAGATTATGTCACAACACAATGAGACCTTGACTAAATCTTTAAGGCTTCATCACCTTTCAACCAATCCTTATATTATGTGTTGTAATGGAACCTTGCACCAAAAACACAAACACCCAAAGAATGAAACATTTCTAGCTGAATCCCAATAGTGTATTCAGAACTTGACACCTGGCTAGGAGTGACATCATCAACCATTTAATGCTGAAATCCCAGCAGCCAGCTGTTATACCCAAAATAGCAAGATATCCTCCAAAGAGATCTTACCATTTTTCAGCCAAATCCTTGAAATGACCTCTCCAGCAGTTTGAAATGACCTATCTGACCTCATTGGTTCTACCCAAAGCAAACATCTTTTTATAGCTTTTCCTGACAGCTGGGACAGCTTTTTCATGATAGCTGTCACAGTTTTTCCTGACAACTGGGACAGCCTTTTCAAAGCAGCTGTGACAGCTGAACTAGCAGCTTGAGTATTACTGATTTTTTCACTTTTGGCTAAAACCAAAACCAACTACTAAAGTTACCTTTCTCTTGCCAAAATACCTTCCTTTTCTGTTGCTTTTTTCCCCAACAACTCTTACCTGAAATAGCAAGAATACCTTAAAGCTAAACATACCATTTTTGGCCAAACCTAAAAAATGGATTCTTTGAAGATTCATTGTTGTAGGGGACATATTTTGTTTGATATTATTTGCTAAAATACACCCTTAAACTCATCTAAAGGGGACCTTTGAAAAACACCTCAAGGGGGGACACCAAGAAGAAAAAACTCACTCATAAACTTCTCTCTCCCTCTAATGACCGAAGGAAGCTCTGAATGAAAGGGGGGAACTTCTGAGTTTTTAGTTTCCAAAATTAGGAACTAAACTCTTCAGCCCTTAGCTCATAAATGCCCTTCATAAGCCTTTATACAATCTCAACAGAAAATCCCAACAGCTTTGCTAAACACACTGCTACACTATTACTCCTCATATGCTCATTCTCTCATTCTCGATACTCAGAAAATACACCTATCTCACTGCTCTTATCTCCAAATACCTAAATACATCTCCATGCTCTTCTTTTACAAAAATCTTTTATCTTGGAAAGCTATCTCAACAACTTCTCCAGTAGTTATGATCATATATTTTTACTATCTTTAACCACCATATCTCTCATATCTCACAACAGATCTATATATTTTACCATCTCAATACTTCTTAAGAGATATCAAACACTCATACTAAAAGTTCTTCTCATGGAATGCATGAACTTTTGTTACTAAAGCCCTTCTCTTAGAAGGTACCACTACTTCTTACATAAAGCCCTTCTCTTAGAAGGCATATATACTCCATATAAAAGCCCTTCTCATGGAAGGCAATACTACTCATAATTTCACAAAAACTAAAAGAGCACTGTTAAGGGAAAAACTCATTTAAGTGCATGATAAGAGGAGCAAGTTTAACCAGCCCTTACACACAGTTGGGCATACTCTCTCTCCCTCCAGTTGCACCCATTTTTTCCGTTCAATTTTGAAATCATCATGGAAAACTACTATTGGCATTCTGCTGGAATCTTATCAGCTTACTAATGCTACATAGCTGGGCAGCAAACTATCAAAGATAAGTGGCTCTGTTTCCTTACCTTTAAATTTATATCATTACATGATTACTTCACATTTAAATACATATTACTTTATTCTAATTACTATTACAACTATTAACCAAGGCTTAAACTCATTTAAATGCATGATAAGAGGGGCAAGCTTAACTAGCCTCTACCGCTGGCATCTTGCTGGAATCCTGTCAGCTCACTGATGCTACACAGTTGGAGCTATAAACCGTACAAAGGGCTTAAACTCATTTAACCGCTGGTAAACTGCCTCTCTACTGCTGGCATTTTGCTGGGATATTATCAACTCACAGAAGTTGTACAGTTGGGGTTACAAACCTTACAAAGATAAGTGACTTTGCTTCCTTATCTTTAAATTTACATCGTTGAGTACACAATTACTTTACCTCTAAATAAATACTACTTTATTTCAACTGTTATTACAGCTAATCAAATCTACCATATCAAACACATATTACATATTTACTCAACAATTATCGTGATTCTTAGATTTTGGCATTAATGATTGTTAGGCTTAATAATACATCGGTAGCCGTTGGACCATGTGGCCCAATGTTGAGTTCCAAGCGCAACTCCCCAAAAAAGAACCCGGGCCTAGTAAGGTCATCCCTCCAACAAATCACACGTGGCTGGGCAACAGAAAAATGGCCCCAAACATTTGGTGACTCCGCTGGGGAGTTGCATGTATTGTCGTATCATGCCCCTAAAGTCTGGAATCACATGTCATAAAGGAGAACTTGATTCCTAATACTCAAAATCACTTGATCTAGCAGCTCACGACGCTGAGTCAACAATATTATCTCATTACTATTAACGAAAATGCTATTCCACTTGTTTCTCTATCATTCGAAAAGCTCTACGGTTGCAACATGCCTATTATGAGCTTATTGACTCCATAAAAGAAGCTCCTTCATCATTCCCGCAACAGAGGACCTCAACGGCAGAAAACCGTCTTACTGCTGGAGATATTCACTATTATCCATCATCCCAACCGCAGAGGGCCTTAGTAGTAGAAAACTCTCTCATCGCTGGGGATATGCACTTTTACCTATCATTCCAGCAACAGAGGGCCTCAACGGTAGAAATGCCTCTTACCGCTAGAGATCTCCTCTATTATCTGTCATTTGAGTCATAGAAGGCCTCAGCAGAAGAAATCTCTCCTACAGTTGGGGGTCTTCGTTATTATCCATCATTTCAACGACAGAGGGCCTCAACGGCAGAAACACCTTTTACCGTTGGAGATCTCCTTTATTATCTATCATTCTAGCGACAGAGGGCCTCAACGGCAGAAACGCCTCTTACCGCTGGAGATCTCCTCTATTATCTGTCATTTCAGCCATAGAAGGCCTCAACAGGAGAAATCTCTCTTACAGCTAGGGGTCTTCGTTATTATCTATCATTCCAGCGACAAAGGGTCTCAACTGCAGAAACCCCTCTTACCGTTGGAGATCTCCTCTACTATCTACCATTTCAGCCATAGAAGGCCTCAGCAGCAGAAATCTCTCTTACAGTTGGGGGTCTTCATTATTATCTATCATTCCAGCGATAGGGGGCCTCAATTGCAGAAACCCCTCTTATCGCTGGAGATCTCCTCTACTATCTGTCATTTTAGCCATAGAAGGCCTCAGCAGCCGAAATCTCTCTTACAGCTAGGGGTCTTCGTTATTATCTATCATTCCAGTGATAAGGGGCCTCAACTGCAGAAACCCCTCTTACTGCTAGAGATCTCCTCTACTATCTATCATTTCAGCCATAGAAGGCCTCAGCAGCAGAAATCTCTCTTACAGCTGGGGGTCTTCGTTATTATCTATCTTTCCAGCAACAGGGGGCCTCAACTGCAGAAACCCCTCTTACCGCTGGAGATCTCCTCTACTATCTGTCATTTCAGCCATAGAAGGCCTCAGCAGCAGAAATCTCTCTTACAGCTGAAGGTCTCCATTATTATCTATCATTCCAGCAATAGATGGACTCAGTAGTAGGAACTCCTCTTACCGCGAGACATATTCATCTCTTCAACAAGAGAGAGCCTCATACAGCTGGGCATATCTATTATTATCCAGCAGCCCAATAAGAAAGGGGTCTAATCGACAGCATCCTTTTTTACCGCTGGACATGTTCATCTTTCCAGCAACAAAAGGCATCAGCAACAGATTACCCTTCTTTGGCTGCGCTATTGCCTAGCAGTTCAATATCAAGGGGCTTTATCAACAAACCCTCATATAGCTGGACAGATCTATTATTATCCAGCAGCCCAATAAGAAAGGGTCTAATTGACAGCAACCTTTTTTACTGCTGGACATGTTCATCTCTCCAGCAACAAAAGGCATCAGCAACAGATTACCCTTCTTTGGTTGCACTGTTACCCAACAGTTCAATATCAGAGGATCTTATTAGCAAACCCTCATATAGCTGGGCAGATCTATTATTATCTAGCAGCCCAGCAACAAAGGGTTCGATCAACAATAAACTCTCGCACATTATTATCCATCACTTCTGCAGCAGCAGGACTCATCAAATAGAAAGCTCGCATTTTGCTGAACAATCTATTTCTTCCCCAGCAGTTTAATCAGAAAAACCTCCAGCAGAAAACACTTCTTCAGCTAGATGAATTATTACATCTCAGATCCCTATTTACCCGTTCACCAACTACAAAATACTCTCTATACAAGCCCATAAATTGCCTTGGGCCCTCTCACAAATATTATCCATTATAGCCCACATGTTATCAGGGCCGGCTCAATACATTATGGGGCCTAAGGCGAAAATGTTATGTGGGGCCTTTCTCATACTATAATATTAAATTAATAAATTTTTTTATTTAACTTTTTATATCAATTTTTATTTAAATATATTTTTTCTGCTTTTTAAGATACAAAGTTATTGAAAAAAATTTTGTATTCAAGTTTCCTTAACATTTTCTTCAATGTCAACATTCACATTTAGTTTGAATTGCATTGAATACTTTGCTACAAGCCTTGTAGCAACTGAATCATATTAAAACGATTTAACCCCCATCCATATCAAGATTGGAATTGTGTGCTACAGACAGATTATTATTTTAGTCTTTTGTATGAGTAAAATAAGCTTACATATGATCCAGGAGAACCAAATCCTTATAATCCTACCACACATTGTTCTTTTGTCTTAATCTTCTTGTGTTTCTACTGTAATTGTAGGTGGATCATTATTTTATAAGATTGCTTTGCAAGCTCTCCATAATGAAAAGAAGTCTGGGGGTAATGAAGTAGAGACAAAGGCATTGCAAGCTAAGATAAGCAAAATGGATGAAGATTTCACAGAATTCAAGAAATTAATTGAACGAGCAAAGATACATAAGCCTTTTGCAGATTTCAAGCCAGAGAAGAGCTCTTCCTTCGAACCAAATGTGGATATAAAACCAGAGGATGCAATCAAAGTCTTCATGATGAAGGAATCTATAGGTAGGCAATTTTTGGATGATTTGATAGTTCCTACCGTCAGAATAACTAGGATGAAGTCTAAGTAGAAGACAATTTCATTTCAAGGAGACAAGATGGGTGGAGTGATGAAATAATTGTTAACTATTGGGATGATAAATATTTGTATGTCTTAGATTTTGTGTAATTATTGTGGAAACCCCCCTCCTTGCCCTCTTTTGGTGTTTGTTTTGAGTTGTGGAAGAATTGGGTGTGATGAGGAATGATGTATGCTGTTAAGTATTGGAGTGATGAATTTATTATTAAGTAGGCGTAAATGCACTTTTAGTCCCTATATTTTGGGCTTTTTTCTATTTTGGTCCCTACATTTTTATTTTACCACTTTTAATCCTTAAACCAATTAACGCGTAACATTTAAGTTCTTACCGTCACCCAATTAATAGAAAAAGCTGACGTGGCTGATGGCACATTAAAATAATAATTAAAAAATCTATTTTTGCATTAAAAATGCCACGTCAGTATCTAAATTAATTTTAATTAAATAAAAAAAATTAAAAACAAAAAATTATAGATCTAAGAACATAAGAACTTGTTCTTCAATATTCTTCTTAAATCAAGAAATAAACCCAGGCTACCCAACAACGACATCAAACTCAGAATCAAAGAGCAAACCCAGATTGAATATCAAAGACATCAAACCCAACAACAACATCAAACCCAAAATCAAAGAGCGAAGCCAGCAACGACATTTTCCTTTATTTGAAATCCAAATAAAAAACAAACAAAATTTTTACTTTTTTTAGTTTTAAAGATTGAATATCTGTTCACCCAAAAAAAAAAAAATATATTCACATCAGCAAATATGACCAAATACATTTTCATAGATTTTGACAAATTTGTTCAGAAGAAAAAAAGAATTTGTAATTAATGGCTTCGATTCAACAACCTGCGAGTTCTGGATCCAGATTTGGATCGGGATCCGATGTGGCGATCGACAAGAGGAAGAGGAAAAGGATGTTGTCGAATCACGAATCTGTGAGGATCTGACAAACGAGGTGACTCAGTTGCAGCTCTCGAATCGTGATTTGGTGCAGAAGATCAACACCAAGGAGCAGAACTACGGGGCGATCGAATCCGCCAACAACATTGTCAGAGCTCTGCATGCAGAACTCACAGATCGCTTGCGATCCTTGAACTCGGTGCTTCAGATGATCGAAGAAATGAGTGGATTCTCCGTGGATATTTTGGAGATTCCTGATTCTATGATGAACCCATGGCAGCTCAACCATTCAGATGCTCAGCCCTTTCTACTCCTTCAACAACATCGATGGTAACCTCTCACTCTCTCTCTTTCAAAGAAATGTGTGTGTTAGGTTTTGATAGACTTGTGCGTGGTTTGATTGGATTATGTTTTTTCCAATTTGTTGCAATACCTGTACGGACAGTGAGTGATCAGCCTTATCAGCTTCAAAAGTTCAAGTTGCTGTTGTTTATTTCTCAATTTAAGAAGAACTTTGAAGAACAAGTTCTTATGTTCTTATGTTATTAGATCTGTAATTTTTTGTTTTTAATTTTTTTTATTTAATTAAAATTAATTTAGATGTTGACATGACATTTTTAATGCCAAAATAGATTTTTTAATTATTATATTAATGTGCCATCAGTCACATCAGCTTTTTCTGTTAATTGGGTGACGGTAAGGACTTAAATATCATGCGTTAATTGGTTTAGGGACTAAAAGTGGTAAAATGAAAATGTAAGGACCAAAATAGAAAAAAGCTCAAAATATAGAGATTAAAAGTACATTTATGCCTATTAAGTATTTAGATAATGGGTCCGTTTGGTACATGTGTTTAAGAACTGAAAATTGTTGTCTAAAAACATTTGTGGAAATACGTGTGGGTAAAAAAGTATGTAGAAATGGGTGAAATGTTGTTTAAAAACTAAAAATAGTTGTTTGAAAACACAAACCAAACACCCCCTAAGGATTTGTATGTCTCAGATTTTTCAATTGTGTAATTATTCTTTTCTCTCTCTCTCTCTTTGTCCCCTCCCCCTAAACCACCTCTTAGGCCTTTGTTTCGATGTGGCAGAATTGGGTGATTAGGAATGATTTATGTTGTTAGCATACTAATCTTTCAGTCTAAATTTGCAAACCACACCCCTAACGTTTGGGAGTGTTTGGATTCTACATTCTGAAGTTTCAGAATTTAGATTTTACCCTTTGAAGCTCTGTTAGGTTTGCATCAATTGCCCATCCAACCATATTTTTTGTTTGGTACCACAAACTTGCCACGCATACTTAGTTTGTCCAATAAAATGATGCTCCCATTATTTTTGTAGCCT
Source organism: Quercus suber (assembly GCF_002906115.3). Taxonomy (NCBI): domain Eukaryota; kingdom Viridiplantae; phylum Streptophyta; class Magnoliopsida; order Fagales; family Fagaceae; genus Quercus; species Quercus suber. The sequence continues at coordinate 795,761 of NW_027069701.1, read as the reverse complement.
AAAAAATTTTAAATTATTAAATAATTTAAAATGAAACTATGAAGCAAATAATTAATCCCAAAAGAACTGAAACTATGAAACAATGAAGTAACCCAAATTGATCAGAGAAGATTGTATCATTAGAAGACTTGTTCTCAGATTTATCAAAACATACAAACAGGCATGCTGATAGGAATATCTACAAAAGATATCTACAATCACTAAACATCAGATCCGGAGATATAGACCATGCCTTTCCAGGGATAGAGAAGTCCTTGCTCTATGATTCTGCAACAAAAAACACAAATTAGATCAATTGGATTTTTTTTTTTTTTGAGAATCAGATCAATTGGATTTAAAGGTCCATTCAATTACACACATGGACTCAATTTAATCCGATGACATCTTAGATCCATATTTTATTTTGCTCGAATCCTCCTTAAAATTGCAAACCAGTTTAATCAGAACATCAATTAAGCAAAATGATCCCACAAAAATTAAGTGGTAATTTAAAAACACTCCATAAGAGAAGGAACGTTTTAGTGCATTGGTTTTTGTAATAATTTCGGTTATTGAGAAATTATAAGATCCCCAACCACATCATTTTAGCCTAGTGGTCCACCATTCCACTAAAAGACCTTCATTTGTTTAAAATTTTGCAAACTCATTTTATGATAAAAATTAAAGGAAAAAATCAAAATTAAAAGAGAATCGTGTAAACAATAAAAAAATTAAGAGGAAAAACTTCCTTGTTTAAGCGCTCCCAAAAAAAAAAAAAAAGGGAAAACTGCCTTCTTTTTTAATGGCTGATGTTAAGGTGAAAAAGTTGTTTGTGTTTCATTTTATCATAACAGTGAATACTGTTCTTGATTCTTAGTTCCTAGTTGACTTCTTACTACACTGCACCAATAGACACTCAAATAACTGATGGAGGTACGCTTTTGTCAATGGCTGATGAAGGTATGCTTTTCCTTTGGTGTTGTCATTTCAATTTTAATTTACATAGGACCATACATTGCCTTTGTAGCTTTCGTACTGCACTGGACACCCAAATGCCTTCGTTTTAATTTATATTCTAGTTTTGATTTGTAGCGTTTGACTAGATATGCTTTCCTTTGTCTGCCACTATTTGATTGTCCAGTGCTATTGCTAATACCTTTTGGGTTAAAATTCATCTTGTACAATTTCTACAACGTAGGGACATAAAGTCTCTTTAGTTTTCTTGTTTGGTTGAGACTAGAGCCTACAGATTTAATTTACATAGGATCATACACTCTGCCTTATTTAACAACCTCATATCTAGTCAAACACTACAAATCTAAATGATGTTATGTTTGTAGATGGCACAAGCTAGGTATCACATCTAATATTTTTTTGGAGATGTTGATAAGATCTAGTAGTTATTTCAAGGCTATACTATTTTATTATAATAATATCTTGATGTGAAAAATGTAAATAGTTAGTTGTTTTTATTTTTTATATTCAGTTGATGGTAATGAACGAGATTGTTGGTCTGCCCAAGAATTGAGAAATATGGTTGAGAAGTTGGGGTATATGAGTTATGGTAAGTTGTGCTATAGGATGCCTATGGTGAGCTTGGAGGATGGTGGGCTTAGGCTTGTAACTATTGACAAGCAAAGAACAAGATAGTAACATGGCGATGTGGTCAAATGCCAAGATCGTAACTGGTCTTAGTGACAATGACCAGCCTTATGAATCTAAGGAGCTTTTGAGTATGGATGATAATGATGACAACAATGCTATACCTCCTTATCCTGTGTTCGTACGTCCTACAAACCCAATCTCCACTGATGATGACGAAAAAATGGAGTTTCTACATTGCAGCATCCATAGGGCCAATCTCCACTAATGCGAGATTGAGCATAAAAATCAAGTAAAAAAAAGAGTATATATAAGCAAAACGCCAAAACATGAAATAGAAAAATATGAAAAATACACAAAGCTGAGCAAAATGAAAACACAAAATTAAAAGCAAGAAAAGACTAAATCATTGAATTTCGAGGGAGCCAAACATGAAGTAAGGATGAGAGAGAGGGAAATCACGAGATAGAGAGAGACACACCCGATGCTGCTGGAATAGAGAAAGCGCTACCGGAGTAGAGAATGCGCTATCAGAAGGAGGGTTTGCCCCTGTTTAATAAAATCTGCAAATTTTCTTATAAAAAAAAAAATGATTTGGGTTAAATTAATTTGGGTTGGAAAAAAAAAAAAAAAACCTAACGTGGTAGGACATGTGTCCATTGATGTGGCAATAAATTAAGTTTTTATTTAGGCCGTTTAGCACGTCAGACTTTTCCATTTATGAGATAACGATAGGGACTAAGTTGACACGACACTAAAAGGTTATGGACCAAATTGACACAATTGAAAGGTTCTGAACCAAATTGAAATATGGTAAAAAGAATAGGGACCATTTATGTAATTTACCCAAAAAAATAATTAAAAAACAGAATGGATTAAAATATAAAGATAATGCTATTTAAACATGTATAATATCTTGATGGCATACTTTATATCTTGATGAATACATTACACAGCCAAAAGGAAGGTTGGTTTTTAACACACAATGAACAAAGATAAAGGGAGAAATTTGTGGTGACTTCTTGGTGGATGATTCTCAACTAGTTAACCCCAAATTGATGATCAGGAAAGCTTGTTTCATTAGCATACTCGTTCGCATATTATCAAACAATACATACAGTACATGTCAATAGGAATTGCCAAATAGCAACAAAAGATATTTACAACCATCAAACATCAACATGCCAGAAGTGTCCAACACTTTTGTAAATAAGCATGAGGAATAGACAACACCTTTAGAGGGATAGAGAAATCCTTCATCTGTGGATCTGCAACAAAATATATATATATATATATATATCAATTCGAAATGTAGAAAAAAAAAATGTACACTAGATATAACTTATTTATTGCTTAAAACCATGATTCATGACTCTAGCACATACGAAGAGAAACTCTAGCATAAGATTGATCATTAACGCATTTTAAAGACCTTACAAATTCCCCCAAAACCAAGACTTTCAGAAATGATACAAGGGATCCGTTCATTAAAAAAAAAACTAGTAAGTTGTCCGTGCAATGCACGGATAATGTTGTAATGGTTTATGTAATTTCTTATGAAGAATATTGTAAATATATTATAACATATTTGTTATAAAACTTTGTTAGTACTGAATTTATCATAATAAGTAACAATTATAAATTGCAGACACATATTCATTATAATTATTTTGTTGAAGTAATCATGAAAAAAGAATCAACTTTAGAGTAATATTGTATAATAAAAGTTGATAAAAGCATGGTAATTCATTCCATATTATTGATATTTATTTTGTGATGTAATAAAGAGCTTTATTGCGAAATATTGTTTTTTTGTTTCTTGAATGCTTTGTTTTTTGAAGTATGTCGACGCTTGTAAAGCATGTTGAGGGGTATGTTATCATCATCTGTTTCTTCATCTTCAATGTTTAAAGTTTGGTCTATCCTTATTTGTTCAATTTGTGAGCTTTTATCATTTTCTCCTTTTGTTGCATCATTTGTGTTAATCATTGATGAAATGGCACTGGAAGATTCTTGGTTGGATCTTACAAAGTTTGTGCTAGCAAATTTGTTGTCACTAAGATTTTGCATAGGTATCTGCATTCATATTAAATTTGAGCATGTTATTTACATCAATATAGTGTAGCAAAAGAAATAATATAGCATACTGGCTTGTGTTTTTTTTTTTTTCTTCCATACTTTTTTCTCATTTGAAGGTGCATCAAAAATCTTAACAACTGTGTAATTTTCAAAGCCATCCTTTAGATTGAATTCATTCAAGCGAAGTAGAAAAATGTATTTTCTTCTTAAAATTTTCTTAAGATCATGTGTGATTCCTTCTTCAATATCAATCTGCATATTAGTAATTTTAATTTATATTATAATCAATAGTTTTACAATAAATTTAATAATTTAAATAAGTTGCACCTCAGTTTGTTTTTCAACAAGATCTCTTGCAGATTTATTTAGGATTTTCTCAGCATCTCGATCAAATATGACAAAAGTTATCTTGTCAGTTGAATCAAAAACTTCAATTTGAATCTAGTATTTTGCAATTGTATAGTAATTATAGTATGATGAATATGTTTATAAAAAAAATTGCAAACTTTGTAGTTAATGTGTGTGCCTCTAACCTTGGGATAGGCAGATTTGTTTTTGTTTCACATTTTGCGCACCAAAACGATCTTAATTGTGGTTTGACCTTCTTTCCACATAACACACATGAAATATAATACCAACCCATTGTTGTATCAATAGCTTATTGTTGCAACACAATAGCAATTAACATTTTGCAATGAACTTTGAAGTTAATATGTTTTTTTTTTTTTGAAGTAAATAATGTATTATTATATTTTCATGTAAATGATGAGTCTACTTTGAAATGATTAACAAACTTGTTTCGTAGGATCCTATGCAATGCATTTGAGCTCTGGTATTGTCTTCATATTGTTTGAAGATAAATCCTCCTTTGAAAACTAGTTTGCATGTATTTTTGGTATTTCTTGTATAGGATCATGTTTTTTACCAATCCTATCATTGAATTTTTAAAAAGGAAAAAAGAATGTAAATGGTATTTTGTGAGATAAAAAATGCTATTTTTCATATTATTTTTTTTTGTTATTAATAATTTTAAAAATATGCACCTGTCAATTATTTCAGCAACCTCAAAAATCTCAAGATTTATATATACTTTTGTTACATTGGTCAATGACAAAGAGAATTTGCCTGCAAAAATTGCAGAATACATTATAATAAACAAAATCGTATTGAATTGAAATTGAGAAAAAGGAAGACATGTTTTAATGAGAATGAGATTCTCTAAAAGTATCATTAGATTGATTTGAAAATGAATAAGTTTAGTATAAAAATTTTATAATTAGTGATTACATTTCTCAATGTAAAATTTATGGCCTAAGATTAGTAACCAATATACTTATTAAGTTGATAGCAGTACTAAGTACATTAAAATTGATAGTTGGAAACATTATTTAGTTATACTTACCTCTAAATGATTTGACAATAGTCAAAGTTGCAATTAAGACAAAAGGTCCTAGATTGTTCTTATATACATCTTCATTGATTTGCCAGACACTTGTTCCCCATAGTGAAAGCCTAATTTCTTTTCTCCTGGTATAGTTTAAATTATTGACGATTTTTTTTGTTATTAGTAATTTTTTTTAATTGATTTTTCTATATAAACATATAATGACATCAATATCACATCAAAAATTGTGTCTTACTCTTTCAAAAACAATTGTAGGTTGCGCAATTTTCTTGGTGCACCATTAACTTAAGGCTCTACACAGAAAACTCTTTGCATTTTAGTTCATCATTTTGACCTCTTGCATTTCTAGAAGTAGTTCCAAATATTGATTGGCTTTTGTTCTCTAATATTGATATATGAGATTGAAATTGTATAGTTCTTAAGCATTTCTAGGAGACCATACCATATTATAAATTTAATATTAAAAATAATATGTAGAAAAATTGGAATTAAATTGCAATTACAGTATGCAAAATAAGATAAGGTATAATGGAAATACTTACTTTCCAAACTGATGGTATACCATTCCCTTTAATTAGCTTTGTTAGAGTATCCGTACAATTATCCTCAATGTTCATATTCAAAATATTTTTAGTATTTAATAGATTTGTGAAGCAAGCTCCCAAGCATTCAAATATAGTATAAGGAAATTCAGCAAAAAAAAAAAAAAAACATATAGTATAAGGAAAATTGCAAAAGAAAAAAGAAAAAAAAAATCTTAAAGATTTCGTATGATTTTTTAAATTCATATAAAATAACTTAATGTTAACTATTAACATATTTTCTCAAATCTATTAAATTATAAACCTCATTCAAAATTTTAAATACAATTCAAATAGTTCACACTAATAAGGGGAAAATTTTATTTCATTTATGGGTATGCAATACAATACATTAATATCAAAGTAAAAGTAAAAAAAAAAAAAAAAAAGACTAATGTAGAGAATAAGTTAAAAAAAAAAAATTTTAAATGAGAAATAAGAGTTGAAGGTTGACAGAATAGTTTACAGTGACATATATATATATCTATCAAATCAAAAGTCTCAAAGCCCATAAAACATTCTTCATGGCTTTAGCCTGTTGGCAAAAATCCAGTCACACATCATCGTAAACCCAATACAAAAGCTCCAACGCCAAAAGTCTCAAACAACCAAAGACCCATAGCCAATCACAACCTCACAAAACCCACAATGACCTTTGACCTCTGCATCAAAATCACAAGTCATTTACATCCTTTATAGTTTGGAGAATCTCATATGTGCATTTGAGGTGTTAAGGAACCTCATGGTTTTTGAAAAGGAATTTGAAATTAATTGTAAATACTTCCTTTGTTTTGTTTTTTTTGGTGTTTTTTTTTTTTTTTGAGAAATAATTACAACATGCTGCTAACCCCACAGCTCAAACCCTTTCCCCCCTAACCTCCAAGCACTTTGGTTCAGCAAACAAATCAATATTGTTTCTGTGGGTTAACAACTACTGAATTATAAATAGTTTTCAAAGATGGCTAAACTAAATAAGCAACAAATCAATAAATAAACTATTGAAGAGAAACATGAAATTAACAACGAATGTGAAATGAGATGTAAGATTATAGTGGCATAACAACGAACATAGTATTTTGGGATTCAAAAATAAATTAATTAACAAACTATTTAAGAGGAACATAAAATTAAGAAAGTAAACATACCTCTCTGAAATGAATTGTGAGAAATTATACGTGGCATAAGTTTTGAGGGATAACGAGATGGAGATATATAAAAGAACAGATTTTACAACAAGTAAAGCAAACATTAAATGAAACTAGCTCTTCAATTTCATAAATCATATGGCATTTACTTGGTGTTAACTGCATTGTATAATTGGTTGGAAGTGGCTGCATTGAAGCCCAAAATACAAAACGCTGAAATCTTTTAAGCTCCTGCATTTATGCTTCAAATAATCACCGAGTTGGACTGAAAACCGTTGTTTTTTTTAGAAGTTGAAGAGTGTTTGTACAGATAATCACTGAGTTGGAATGGAAACCGTTGTTTTCTTAGAAGTTGAAGAGTTTTTGTATAGAGAAACAAAGGTTGTAAGTGACGGAAATTTTTGGTTGGGTTTCATCTATAGGTGGGAAGGAAGAAGAGGCTTGTGTGTTAAAATTTAGGCTTTTATCTACTAAACTATGGGGTGGGTCAGCCTTGGCGTGGGTTAGCCTTTGAGCTACATGTTGGTGGGGAATTCAGATGGTAGCCTTTGAGCTACACATTGGTGGGGTGTTTAGACTTGGTGTGGGTTAGCCTTTGAGGTACACATTGATGGGGAATTTAGATTGTAGCCTTTGAGCTACACGTTGGTGGGGGTTAAAGTTGGGGTGGGTCAAAGGTTGTAGCCTTTCAGGTACATGTTGGTGGGGAATTCATATTTGGATCAATATTTATGGGTTGGGGCTTTTCATCTACTTTGGGAACGTAGTTATTTTTTTTAGCAGATTACAATTGTTTGGTCATTGTCAACCTTAGCCCAAATATGTGACAGAAAAAATAAGTTACTATAAATTATTGGATTACAGTGAAAAAATTTAATAGGAAAAAAGGTTAAAAAGACTAAATAGAAGCTTAGAGTGTCACATGGCAGGACCTCATGCATTCTCGCATGAGGTCTCTACTTTTATATATATATATATATATATTGATATTGATGATACAAGAGGTTCACAAACACACAAGATTTCTTTAAGGGCCTGTTTGGATTGAGGGAAAAGGGAGGGAGAGTGGAGGAGAATGGAGTAGAGTTGGTTGAAAATAGGTTAATTTTGAGCTAATTCTACTCTATTCCCTCTCTCTCTCTCTCTCAATCTAAACAGACCATAAATATTTAAGCACTCTAGAGTTACAGGTTGAGAAATGATACAACAGGTTCACAAACACATGAGAGTCCTTTAAATTTTTAAGTATTCTAGAGTTACAAGTTTGCAAAGGACAATACTAGGGTATGCAAGGTGCATCTATTGATTCAGATGAGAAATAAAATAATTCTAAATGATAGGACTCCTAAATGATTAAGCATTTTCATAGCGTATGAAGCATGTTGCGCTCTAGCTGGTGCACTGTGAGAAATGTGAACCAAGCAGCAATATTTAACTTACAGGGAACTAAAAAGGATACTAAAAACTTAATGAAAGAATGAAAGATAACAGAACATTCAAGTAGCCTTTCCTGAAAGCTTGTTTTTCAAATAACTAAAAAAGTAGCAAAATATAAGGAAAATTAACAATCTATTCGATTTTTCTCTTTAATACTTACTCACATCGATGTCATTAATAGGAAAAACAAGTTAATTGCACTGAGTATGTTTCATGATGAAAATATTTTATTTGATTGTTATATCCCTGCTTAACACATTTTGGTACTCAATAGAAAATATTTTTCAAAGCCTCATCATGTGCATAACAATGAAGCATAGGTTCTAGTAAAACAGGTCATATCAACTTGAAAAGCAAATTTTCTGCGTTAAAATTATGCAAATCTCGAATATTACTATCTGCATCTTCTTTAAGCTTCTTGTTCTCCGCATAAATAGTAGGGAGAAATTTTGTGATTATATGAGGAGCAAATATACATGCATCAACAAGTAAAGCACAAAATTTACTAACATAATCATTTTTTTAATCATTTCTCCCTTTCACCTTTTTTATTTTATTTTTTATTTATAAAATTTATCAATAACTAAAAATAGTTCAACTAATATTATTGAAATGAACAATGCTGCATTTCTCAAATGAGCTGACTCATTAATATAGCCTTTCATCTAAAATGAGTTTTGATTATTTCAAGATTGATATGTTGTCTCTTGGGTTGAGTAATGGATTGCTAATTTAATCTTGAATTGAACGCGTATGAAATTATTTATGGCAATAATCAAATATCCACATTGAAGAATACCCAACTTCTATAGAGTTTGCATTGGTTGTTTTGAGAATGAATTTACATCTATTAGCTTGAGATAAACCAAATTCAATATCATGTAATTCACAAATCCAGCTCTCTTAGAGGGAGGAATAGAGATAGTAGAAAAGGACAAGAAAGAAAGGAAAAGGTATGGGAACAAATTATATATTCAATGACAAATACAAACACCCTAAGGCTCCGCTTGGGAGTTCATAAGAGAAGGGAATGGAATGGAATGATCATAAGGGAATGGAAAAGAATGGAATGTCTTTAAGTAAGGGAAAAGAATGGAATTGAATGGAATTAAGTAACCTTAATTGGATGTTTTAAAATAAAGAAATGAAAATGAATGAAATGTAAGTAATCTTGTTTGGGAACAACACAGAGAGAATGGTATGAAATAATTTTATGGCAATATTACTATTAAACCTCTATTTTAAAATAAAAATTTGAATATATAGGGGCATTTTGGGAGTTTTAGTAAAAAAAATCATTAAATCTAATTTCATTCCCTCCCATTCCTCTCAATTTTAGGGGGAATAAAAATTTTAGGTTTTAAGGGAATAGAAAAGAATGAGTGTTTCCTTCTACTCATTCCATTCTCTCCCACTTAAACTCCCAAATAATGGAATGGACTTTCCATTCCCTCCATTAAAACTTCCAAATAAGGGAATGGAAGAATATTCTAAAATGATTTTTTTCATTCCTTTCTATTCCATTCCCTCCTCCCAAGCGAAGCCTAAAGGAAAGCTGGTTATCAACACAAAAGCAAAAACATGAAGCAAAAATTATGCCATATTGATGACCAAGATGCTTGTATCATAAGCATACTTGTTCCTAGATAATGAAACTACCCAAATAGAGCATGTTGACAGCAATAGTTACGATGGAATGGATGTTGGCAAGATGTGCACCAATTTAACAATTTTGTGCACCAATTTTGTACATTGACCACAAGGTACATGCTGTTACAGTGCTACGTTTTCCCTATTATAGAGGAATCACAAAATCTGATATTCAGCGAAAAAAATAAAAAAATAATTGGAACTATAATCATTGCAAAATCAATGTTTCAAGGTATCCAAAGAAGATCGAGTAAATTCACCAGATCTAATGTAAAAAGATTTATTAGGACCAAAATGTACACAACATAAAACAATTCCCTATTTTTGTGTTCTTCTCCACTGGCGAACAGAGAAGAAAAGGAAGAAGAAGAGGATACAAGTTAATGTTGAAAACAGATAGAAAGTGGGTATCAAAAGAAATTAGGTAGAAGATAAATTATTACAGAAGATTGTGGCAGTTAGTCAAAGAGAAACACAACTTCATAACATAACAAAGTTTACAATTAGCAAATAAGAACAAAATCACAAAGAATTACGTTTGAGAGTGAAGTTCTCCTTGCTTGCACTCGCACACACCACGGAAACATTTTATGTCAGGTTCGGCTTGTCAACAAATCCTATATCAGACCAAACCAAGGGAGAAAAAACACTTGTGAAAACAATTTTACAAGAAGACTGATAAGGAAGTAAAAATCAGATACAATTTTACCACTTCTTTCCAGGGGTAGAGAAGTCCTAGCTATGTAATTCTGCAACAAAAAGCACAAATTAGATCAATTGGATTTATGGTTTCTGTAAAAGGAATGTTTTAAAATTTTACAGAGGAGACCAAGCATCTTCACCAGATTTAGCATCAAAATGTAGTAGAACAGAAATGTACACTGGATATAAACTTTTTTTGTTCTTTTTTCTTTTTTTGAGATATAACTTTACTGCATAAAACCATGATTCATGTTAAAGATTTACTAATTCGGAAATGTACACCACTTTTGGACGCTTGTTACCAAGCCTAAATTTTTTCCATGAATGATGTTCTTAAGCAAAAGAATATTTTAATTACAACACTCCACTTGAGTGTAGATTACCAATATTTCTTCTTATTCTAGGAGGAGTATCCTTTGGTCTAGAGGGACACAGTTAACTGATGTTAAGTGGGGACTTGGGGATGGTACTAACATTCCAATTGACCATTTCTTTGGCCTAGTTCTAGAGCAAGGAACAAGGGCACAGAGGCTGAGAAACTTGCTTGTGAGACTGATCAGATGGACAAGATCTCTGGTCCTGGAATCAGCAACTAGTCTTATCTGTGTATGACGAATATTTGTCAAACTCAACTAAAAATTCTGGCCTTACACTAAGTCAGGTTCTTACGAGGCTAGGATGGGATTTACTAAGATCCCAAGGTCTGGGATAGAATGTGGAAACTAAAGATCCTGTATAAATTTACAGTTTTTGCTTTGAAGAGCAGATTTTCTGCCTTAAAATTATGCATATTAAGAAAATTACCATCTGCGTCCTCTTTAAGCTTCCCATTCTCCACATAAATAGTGAAGAGAGATTTTGTGAATATATGGACAGCAAAAATTCATGCATCAAGTAAAGCACCAAAATTCACTAACATAACCATATCTCAATCCATTTATCTTTCACAATTTTTTATAAAATTTTATCAATTATACAAATAGGCAACCATTCCATCTTTTTCAAAATTTACAGTGCAATAAGCATTTTCTTAACATATGGAGCATGCTGCAGTACTACAGCTGCTGCAATGCATGAAATGTGAATCACACAGCAACATTGAACTTGAGGGAAATAAAGAGAATACTCCAAACATAATGAAAGATTATAACACATTCAAGTAGGCTTTCCTAAAAGCCTGCAACTCAAAAACAAATAAAGTAGCAAAAGACAAGGAAGAATAACAATCTAATTGATCTTTCTCTTCAATATTCACATCGTTATATGGTAATGAAATGCCTTCTATCACAGGAAAAAAATAAATTGCAGAGAGTATGTTCATAATGAAAATAGTTTATTTGATTGCTTTGTCCCTACTTAACACATTCAGGTAGTCAACTGAAAATATTTTTCAAAGCCTTATCTAGTGCATAACAATGGAGCATAGGTTCTAGGAAAATAGGTCTTACCAACTTGAGGAGCAGATTTTCGGCATTAAAATTATGCATATCAAGAAAATTACCATCTGTGTCCTCTTTAAACTTCCCATTCTCCACATATATAGTGAAGGGAGATTTTGTGAATATATGGGGAGCAAAAATATATGCATCAACAAGTAAACCACAAAATTCACTAACATAACCACATTTTAATACATTCCTCTTTTACATTTTTTTTAATAAAATTTATCAATTATACAAATAGTTCAACTAACAAAATTGAAATGAACAATGCTATATGCCTCAAATGAGGTGACTCATCAATATATCCTTTATTTCAAACCAAGTAGTCGACCCTTCCATCTTTTCCACAATTTAGAGTAAAAAAGTGTAACATTTCAAGAAGTGAGAACAACTCAATAGTGAAAAATAGCATCTGAAAGCTCGGATTTGTATGAAAACACACGAGCTTGTTCAAACCCCAAATTAAAAAATTGAAATGAACAGTGCTATGTGCCTCAAATGAGACGACTCATCAATATATCATTTATTTCAAACCAAGTAGTCGACTATTCCATCTTTTCCAAAATTTAGAGTAAAAAGGTGTAACATTTTAGTAAGTGAGAACAACTTAATAGTGAAAAATAGCATCAAGTTACAATATATAAATTCAAATGTAATGAACATATTACACAATTCTTGTTATAACCTACAAGAAAAGATTGGACCAACTTTTTAGTATGCTTAGACAGTTATTTAACCAGAAGTCCTATGATTCCCAACTGAAAGTATAATTTGTAGCTACCTTAAATCTGATGTACCAATAATCTTCTAATACTTTTCACCATTTAAAAAAGTACACATATACTCTAGATAGGTGCATTCATAAAAAAGTGTGTATTTGCATATGTTACATTTATATGTAAATAATAAATTAAGTGCAAAAGTATTACAAGACAATAAAAGAGTAAGTGTTATATGCAAGCTGGTGGCAAATTGGCTGATTCTGGAATGACATATATCCTGATTTTTTATTGGCCAAGTTGGGCTGTCCCTTGAACTGAGTAATGGATTGTTCATTTAAACCTTGAACTAAACTCATATGACAGTTATTAATGGTAATAAGCCAATGATAAAAAATCCATACTAAAAAATGCCAAACTTCAGCATAGATTAACACAGGTAGTTTTGAGAATGATTTTACATTAAAGGGAGGAATTGCAAAAATAACAAGAAGGGAAAAAAAAGAAAAGGAAAAGGAATGGAAATAAATATAAACATTTAAATATTTAATCACCCAAAAGGAAGGCTATTTATCAACACAAAAAGTGTAGAGAATCCAGGAAAAGATCATGGTGACATCTTGGTGGATCACCCAAGACAGCTCAAGTGATTAACCCACCCCCCAAAAAAAAACAAAAGCAAAAAAGTATGGAAAATTGAAGATCAAAAATGCTTGCATCATAAGCGTTCCCACTTCCCAAATTAACCAAACCACACATATAGAACATATCGATAGGCGTAGTTACAAAGGATATTGACCAGATGTGCACCAATTTTGTAAATTAAGCACAAGGTATATACCTCATTTTTCTAATGATATAGGAATCCAAGACTTGACATTCTAAAATAAAAATCACAAATGAGATCAATTGGAACCAAGATCTCTGTAAAGGAGTGTTTCAAGATATCCAGAAAAGATCATGCATCTTCACCACATTTAGGGGGAAAAGATTACTTAAGAAAAAAATGTACACAGCATTCAAAATAAAAAAATTTAAAAAAAAAAATGAAGAAGATAAAAGGGGATGTGGAAACAGAAAGGGAGTATCAAAACAAATCAGCCAGAGGATCAATTACTACAGAAGATGGTCGCACTTAGTCAAAGAGGGGCACACGTTAATAACACAGCAAAGTTCATATTAATTAGCAAATATGAAAAAAAAAAAAAAAAAAAATAGAATAGAATAAAATCACACAATAATTTCTTAGCCATAAATCCCTTATAAGACCAAAACAGCAAAAGAAACCACTTGCAAAATCATTTTGCAGTAACTATAAAGCATATACTTACAGGGAAGATGTGATAAATAATTGGTTGGCCCAATCCAAAAAGGGGTATTTAAAGGATTCTAGAAAATGGATTAGAGAAAATAAAAGAAAGATTAAAGATGGGTCCATAAAAGATAAATAATAAAACAAATGTGAGAATGAAGAGAAAGACATACCGCCCAATATGCTAAAAATTGTTTATCCCGTTCCTTCGGATCCCAGAAGAAGGGTTGAAGGACATTCCTAGTGTCCTGACAGTCCAACGACTCCCACCATTCTTTAACTGCTTTAATCTCTTTAAGAGAAGGGGGAGGAGATAGTTGTCCATTAAGAAGCGGCAGAGAGAGAGGGAGTCTCTTCAGCTTTTGACATTCAATTATCTCAACCCTTTCAAGAGAATCACAAACTATTACTTTTCTGCTACTACAAATGGTCTTCAATTTTGGTAGGTCCCGTAATTCCAAAGTTCTCAATCTGGCGAGAGTGATTTTGGTAGTGTCCATTCCCTCTTTTTCTTCTCCTTCAAATTCATCAAATACTTCTGCTATTATTTCCTCTAATTGTCCACAATTGCAGACCACGATCTCTTCCAGGTTGTGCAAGTGTAGCAGCAACCCAGCCGGAAGCAGTTTCTTTATTCTTGAACAATTCTCTATTGCAAATGTTTTGAGACAGGAAAAGGTGTCAGGTGGGAACCGTGCCGATGCAACTTCCTCTTTTCTAAACAGTACCTGTAAGTTATCCAAACTAGAAAGATATAAAACCTCGAGAGTTTGAAGAGAAAGGGTACAAGAAGTGGACGATGAAGAAGAAGAAAATGAAAGTACGTGCTCTATTCCTTCGCAGTTGTCAAGAACTATAAACTTTAATTCAGTTGCGTGGTTCAAAGACGGAACATCGCATAAGCTTCTTATTTCGTGACAGCTTCCAATAGCTAGAGCTTGCACATCTTTCGGTAGCACGAAGGACTCTTCTCCTTTTCTTAAATTGCAGTCATTTAACATTACAAATTTGCCACCTAAGACTTCTTCCCTTAGACAATCATCCATAATTGACATTCCCACTTCAATTTCGTAACATGCAAGTTGCCTTTTCTCCAAGGATCTTATATACGTATTGAACTCGTATAAGTCATAAAAATGGCCCCCAAAAGTCTCCAATTTCTTCAAGCTT
Organism: Quercus suber; assembly: GCF_002906115.3. Classification (NCBI taxonomy): domain Eukaryota; kingdom Viridiplantae; phylum Streptophyta; class Magnoliopsida; order Fagales; family Fagaceae; genus Quercus; species Quercus suber. The sequence goes on along the minus strand of NW_027069701.1, from coordinate 780,538 downwards.
GCTATCTCTTCTCCTTTCACTAATACTGTGTTTGAATCGCAGGAAACTGAGAGATACTGAAGATGAGATAGTTTAGGTAAAATCCCAAGTGGAATGGTTTTTAGTCTACACGCATTCAAATTGAGATATGTCAAGTTGACCAACATTTCTAAACCATGAGGTACTTCCTTAATGTTTGTTAACCCAAGGTCTAACTTTCTCAATGTTGTAAGCTTTGCTAATGAAGACACATGGTCTAATTGTCTACACCCTCTAAGCCTTAATGTAGAAAGATTCTCCAAGCTAAAGACTGAATTCGGCAAAGATCCAATACCAGTATATGATAGATCAAGAACCTTGAGCCCATGCAAATGCTCAAACAAAGAATCTGGGACAGCTCCTAATGACCTGTTAAATCGCAGCAACAAGGTTGAAAGGTTAGGACACCTTGGTGATACATTACAAGGGATTGTTGATATGTTGTTGTACACCAAAGAAGCCTTTACAAGATCCTTTCTCCATTTTCCTTCATCTGAAAAATCTTCCAATCCCAAGTGACCTTCTACCATAAATTCAGGACTTGCAACCTGGAGGACCATGTCTCTTACCAAATCATGCATCTTCACAAAATTATCATTTCCACCTTCCAATAAGCAAGCATTTTCAAGTTTACTCAATATTGAATAGCCCCTATCAAACTCCGTTTGCCTATTCTTCATTCTTTCAATAATTCCCTCATCAATCAAATGTTCTATCAACTCTTGTTTGTCAATCTCGAAGTCTTCAGGGTATAGTGCACAATGCAAGAGACACTGTTTAGGTTCCTCATCTTCCAAGCATTCATAACTAAATTTAAGTGTCTCAAGTACCTGCTTCTCTCTATTGTTAGACCTCATTACTGATGTCTTCAGCTTTTCCAGTGCATCCCTCCACTCGAAATCTTGTCTTAAGGGTTTGAAACTTGCAGCTATCGTAACAATTGCAAGAGGCAATTGGGCACATCTTTCAAGAACCTCTTTTGCAATTGGTTTCAAATAGGGAATATTAAAAACATCATAACCCATTTTATCCAAAAACAACTTATGTGCCTCCTCTTTCAAAAGTAACTCCATTTTGATATCATTACAATTCATTCCTCGACAAACAGCAAGATCTCGTGTTGTTAACAACAATTTGCATCCATTTGCTAAAGTAGGCTCTGGAATTCCTACTTTCTCAAGAGCAAATGCTTCCCACATATCATCTAAGATTAGCACATATCTATTCTCATCTTCCAATTTTGCCTTTAACTTGGCAGCCCTTTCTCTTACATCCTCAACTTTTGCGAGATCTAAATCCAACTTGCGTGCAATATCATGTTGTAGTTGGATAACATTTAAAGACTTTGATACAGTGACCCAAATGACACTGTCAAATTTGTTTTTCTCTTTTAATAGACGATTATTGATGTGTTCCATGACAGTCGATTTCCCTATACCTCCCATTCCATAAAGGCCAATCTTTCTAACATCATCGTCCAACACCCATGCCCAAATTGTTTCCTTTACTCTTTCAGCAGTGCTTTCCCCAATCAAAGTTGGTGTTGACATTATTTCTCCATTGCTTGGAGGTGGATCAATGACCAAACTATCACTAAAAGCACCCCTTTGATAAAGTTCTTCCACCTCTCGTATCTTCTTAAAAGCAAGTTTTCCTACGTGTGCACGTGAGAAACACTTCCCTTCTACAGCTTCACGTTCAATGTCTTCTAATTCATCATTCATCTTTTCTACATCTTGGAGCCAGCCTTCAACTTCTTTCATTGGTGTCTTTCCTGGAAGAAGTTGTGCTCTCATTCTTGAGATTGTGTCTATCTTCCGGCGTTCTAAATTCTGCCATTTGTTCTTGAGAATTCTCCTATGTTTATCAGCGCCTCTATAATAATCACAGCATTTGCAAATTGGAGCAAATATCATTTTTGCAATCTCGAAAATGGGACCCACAATTTCCATTGTTTTGTGCCTGCAAATGTACCCAATATGTACATCAGACATTTTGCACATTTATAACTAAAAATTAAAAACAAAATGGAAGAATTCATCTTTATAGTCCCCAAGTTTTAAAAGCCATGGAGTTGGATTAGTAAATGGTAAGTGGAAGGAGAGGTGGCGGTAGATCAGTCGGTCTCATTTTCTCTCTCTCCCCTCCCCCAATGTTATTGTCTTTATAATGAACTAAAAGAAGAGATTTTTTTTTTGTAAATTCTAAAGTTGACTTGTCAAATTAAAATTTTAAAATATGATTACAGCATATCTTAATTTAGAGGAATTAATATATATTTTAAGTAGATGAATTAATATATATTTTAAGTGAAAATAATAAATTTGGACAAACTAAAAAGAAGCAAATAATAATTTAGTTCAGCTATAAATAATTCAATTTATGAATTATTAGACCAAGGTTATATGGCCAATGGTTATTGCAAGAGGACTTGGCTTTTCCAATAGGTTCTAAAAACAAGCCTCTATTAATTGGAATATGTTTTTTTAATTATTATTATGAGCTAATCAATATCCATGGAATCAAATATTTTTTTTTATGGGAATGAAAAATTTTCACAATTTTTTTGAAAAAATTTATTGACATAGCCTAATGTGATTGGTACATAATAAAAATAGTGTTAGTGAAATCCCATAAAAATAGGTCCACATAAAAGTTATGTCTCTAATATTGCTCCTTTAAAAAGAAGTTACGACTTTGAAGTTTGTAGTGAAATCCCATAGAAAAGTTTTTAGTGAAATCCCACAGAAATTATATGTGCAATTAAATATCATAATAATAATATAAACTTTGCTCTACCTTTTTTTAATTGAAAAAAGGATGCTGATATTAATTGAAATTTAGGGATGTAATCTATATTCTATATATATATATATATATCTAAAAACTAAAGTCTAACATTTATTGTTACTACGTTCTAGTTAAACCACATCAGCGTCCACTTCATTATCCTTTTTCTTTCAATTTTTCTATAATTTTTTTAAACATTTATTTTTTTTAATTTTTACACTTTTCTAACCTTTCTCTCCCTTACCTTTTCATTTTCCCATTGCTTCTCAAACCTTTCTCCTCCTCTTACCTTTTTATCTCCCCACTATTCTTTACATTAATATCATTCTTCCTTTTTCCCTTCATCTTTCTTTATTTTTATCTCTTCTTATTCACAACCTTTTACTATAAATCTATCACTATCTCTTCTATTCAATACATAGTTTTCCCTCACAAAGAAAAGGTTCTCTCTCTCTCTCTCTCTCTCTCTCTCTCTCTCTCTCTCTCTCTCTCTCTCTCTCTCTCTCTCT
>NW_027069701.1:707301-776354 GCF_002906115.3 Quercus suber | reverse complement strand
ATAGAGAGAGAGAGAGAGAGAGAGAGAGAGAGAGAGAGAGCTAGAGCATTTTAGTAATTTAATTATAATCGGGTCAGGTTCGGGTTTAGGGCAGGTATCACTAAAACCCGCACCTGACCCTAACCCATTTTGGGTTTTATTTTTAAAACTCACACCCAACCCTATTATTGTTCGAGTCAGGCTGGGTACCCATGGGTTGGGCTTAATTTGCCATCCCTAGGTGTTTTTTTCCTCTCATTTTTTTTTTTTTTCACATTGGTATTTCATATCCACTTTTATGTGTCAAAATGTGAACATTCTTGTACTAATTGTAGATATGCATGTGTGTGAAATACAAAATGAAAACTCATGTGGACTTGCTATTCAAGTCATTGCACCGCTAGAGACATCACTGGAGTCACCTCAACTTTAACAGGAAATTGTCATAGTGGGGTAAAGATGATTGGCCTTATAGTCAAGAGGTGAATGAATTATACTTGTGTTTTATTAAAGTAACTAATCAAGTTTAATCATGAAAGGGAACCTTTAACCTACTTAGCTTGACAAGATATTACATGGTAGAATTGAGGAGAAATTATGGAATTCTCCTGCAATACCATAAATGCATACTTTCCCCTCTTACATAATAGTGGGATCCACTAATTAAATTTATGGTATGACCCATAATATATGTGAGAGGGGGATGTATCTATAGTACTTCCGAAATATTCAATAATTTTCAAGAAATATATCATGAGATTTATTATATATGCTCTCATTCCCTTATTTCTTTCGTTCAATACTATTAAGGCACGTTTGGTAGACTATAATGGTGACTACATAGGAATAGGAATAGGTATTATAAGGAATACAAGATACTGTAATGTAATACTTGTTACTATCCATTTGTTTGGTGCCAACACAAGATTAGAACCCTAAAGATGCTACAGTCTTCTCTCAGCTTGGCATGATCGGCGTCAGTGTAATTATTAGGGACCACCTTGGATCTGTTGTCGCAGCCTTAAGCAAACGCCTTCTTTTCCCGTTGGATCCTCTGGAGCCAGAAGCAAAGGCAATGGATGAAGCCACTATTTTTGCATGGGACATAGTAGTCAGAGATGTCATCTTCGAGTCAGATTCCATGTTGGTTTTCCATGCTATGGAGAACCCCACGGACGTCCCAGTCTCTATCTCTACTGTGGTCTCGAGTTTCTGTTCTAGACTTCCTACGTTTCGTACTTTCCAATCATCCCATGTGAGGCGACAAGGAAATAGACCAGCTCATACTCTAGCTGCTTTTGCGAAGAATATTGACTCTTTTGTAACTTGGATGGAAGAGTGTCCACCTTTCCTTGCATCTTCGGTTTCATAATATGCTATGTACTGTTTCGCTACTTAATTAAATGAGAGTATTTCTTATCAAAAAAAAAAAAAAAGACAATGGAATAAAAGCATTTTAAATTAAATTGTCTAAAATAACCTTATTATAAAATTACAAATACACTTTTAATAAGGATTAGTTTAACAATGGACCTCCAATAAACCCAATCTCTCTTCTTCTTCTTCTTTTTCTTAAATAAAATTTCTTTCATTTCATTGTATTAATATTAAAAAGTAGCTACATTAGTAATCAATTGATCTTTCAAATAATCTTGTGGGTCTTCAATCAAGTGTCCCACATTTGTAAAATTTGACCAACAAACTACAATCCTACTTGAACAATGGTAACATATTCAATCTTTTCAAAATTCAAAGTCCTCAATCTTGATTCAATATCTGATTTTGCTCTTAATCCAGCATTAGGTAATTTTGTAGAAATCTTTCCTTCCAAGACTTTCAAATATCTGGACTTAAACTTATTCTCAGGGTTACCTTCCCTTTCATTGTGATATTCTACCAAAGCCTCCACTAATTTCAAATCTTCAATAGGAGTCCAATTTCGTTTAGAAGGACCTTAAGAATCAAGTGTATTTGATTTCATATCTAAAAAGACAAGATAAATCATAATGCTGGCCAAAATGGGCAAATGCCCTTTTTCCTTTCCCAAACTAATTAGGAAAATGCCCCTCTTTTGTAACTCGATTTTCTAAAAATCGAGTTTTAAAAAAAAAAAAAAATTATGGAGCCCTATAGTGGCGTTTTAAGGAGTCTATAGTGACGTTTTAAGGACCTATAGTGACATTTTAAAACTCGAGCTCCATGAACTCGAGTTATAGGCAATTTTTTTTTTTTTTAACCTATAACTCAAGTTAATAGAGCTCGAGTTCCAAAACGCCACTATAGGTCCTTAAAACGTCACTATAGGCTCCTTAAAAACACCATTATAGGGCTTAACTCAATTTTAAGAAAATCGAGTTTCAAAAGATAGGCATTTCCCTAATTAGTTTGGGAAATGGGGCAAATTGCTGTTTTTTTTGCCCGAAAAGGGCATTTGCCAATTTTGTCCTCATAATGCAGCTAAAATACTAACAAAAAAAAAAATTGAAAGTTGATAAATAAAATATAAATAATATACAAAAGCTTGAATACTATACATATCATAACAAGATTATCAAAAATATACATATCATAACAAAACTGCACCAATAACGTAACAAATCATTCTAAATTTACAAGTGATAAATAGGCATATTTAAATAGAAGTTTGAATCCCATACATATCGTCTATTATCTATCTTCAGGTGTTTATCATCTTAGCAGACTTTGAGTTGTTTCCAACTCTATCCTCTTTATTTGCTTGTGGCTGTCTTTCAAACTCTTTCTTATCACCTCCTTTATTTTTTAATTTGCTTGTGACTACTTCATTGATGTTCGGCTATCTCATCACTCAAGCCATAGTCTAATTAGCTTCGTCTTTTGCCTAAGTTTACGGATATCGACATAACGCGTGATGCTATTAATGAAAAATTTAAACACTTAAAAGTTAAAACAAAATGAATAAAGTATATTTTTAGGACTTAATAAGTCAAAATTTTGGATTGTTTTGACTTTAGCCATTTCTATTCAAAATGTTCATTTTAAACCTTTATGTTTGATTTTATTTCTCCATATATAATAGATCTTGAAAGCAATATATATATATATATATATTAAGAAAATCGTTTCATATGGAGAATTATGTGTCCAGTTGTAACTTTTCAAAACTGAAAATTCTATTGTGCTATTCTCAAAAAAGAAAAAAAAAAATCTCTATCATGTGTGATCATTAAAAAAGAAATTATTGTTGTAAACCTATTCATTTCCATGGGTGGCATGACATGCCACCCACCGCATTTATTAGGAGGAGAAGTTTGAGGAACTTGTAATGTGCAGGAAAAATATTAGAGAAACACCGAGAGCAAAAGAGATAATATGTTGCGGTGGATAACCAATAAGCAATTTAGATATAATATCATCCTTATTTTTTTTATTTTTTGCCTATATATTTCCTTTATTTACAGCATGCTATCAAGATGAAGTTCTAGCCAGATTCAGAAAAGAAGTTATCATAATTTTGCCTCTTGAAGTAAAAGGTTATTCCTGTGACACTCTATCTTGATTCATATGTGTTACATAATATATATAGCATAAGTTTACGTCTATAATGTAGACTAAATATTGTATTACTTAATTAATATTTTGCATGTTATAAATGCTTATATATTGTAATTATTAATATTATTAAATTTCTGTTATACATATAAATTACATCAAACCTAACAAAACTTGAGTTTGTTGCCCTTGACATATCGGGCAAACGGCAATGATTTACATTTGCCATCATCTCCATGAGGAATTAAAAATTGAGTACCTCACAGAAAAAGGTCCCCTAGTCTTGTGGAAGAAACTAAAAGAGAGATACGAGTATCGTAAGAGTGTAATCCTCCCAAAAGCTTGTTATGACTGGATGCACCTAAGGTTGCAAGATTTCAAAAGTGTGAGTCAGTATAATTTAGCACTATTTGAAATTACCTCACAATTGAAATTATGTGGTGAAAATATCACTGAAGAAGACATGTTAGAAAAAAAATTTGATACATTTCATGCCTCGAATATGCTCCTGCAATAGCAATATTGAGAGCGTAAGTTCCAAAAACAAATCGGAACTTATATCATGTCTTCTAGTGGCTGAACAAAAGAATGAGCTTCTATTGAGAAATCACCAATCTCGCCCCACCGGCTCCACACCATTTCCTGAAGTGAATGGAATATCATTTGAAAGAAATTGAGGAAATAAAGGTCGAAGGTGTGGACGTGGTAAGAACAACCAAAACAGGGGGAGAAGTACTCATAATCCTTCGAAGGGGCACAACACACTGTTGGTGCAAACACAATAATAATGGAAGTAACACAAAGAAAAACTGAATAATACTTCTGAATATTATTAATTTGAAGAGAAAAACTATACAACGCTATTTGGACTGAGGCACGGCATTCGCTCTCTTTAAGGAGATTCAAGTCCTTGGTTGGCTAGTCTTTGTAATAGGTGTAGACCTTCTCTGACTTGTCTCTCCTAGGATATAATAGCTCAACAAAATTCATATGGCTAGAACAACCTTTGCACAAAGTATTTAAGCCCAAAACTCCACCAGAAAGAACACTCTTCTTTGACTAGAACCTCTCTAATTTTTCAGTGTATAAGAATGCTTGAATTTGCTGGATTTTTTGGTGTGATAACGTTTTTAGTGGTATTGGGTCTAAATGAGTCTATTTATTAGGCTCAATGGGCCTCACAAAATTATTACCCATATTAATCTGATTAATTAGGTTCATTATTCTGATGTAGTGGGTGTTATAAGATTAATTGCTGGATATTAATCTAATGGGCTGGAGTTACACAATTAATGGGGAGATAAGAAGTTTCTAAAGAATGAAAAGGCTCAAACGGATAGTCCATTAAGTGGGTTAATATCTCTTAATTTTCCATAATAAAAATGGAGTATTAATTCAAGTCATTTACTCACCAACGAATATGTTAATTATTCTTGACACCACCTCCCTCTTGCGCACGTATCTAGCCCAATATCTTAGTCAATTCATATTAGCCCATTAATCACCACAATTAAAAAGAATAAAATAGTATCTCCCCTTTTCAATGTAGGACTAAACATTTTCATTAACTCCTGATCTTCCATATTAACTCCCACATCTTTACATTTATATTGTAATATAAATCAATTTTAATTATATAATATTAAAATGCTCTAACAACCCCCTCCACTCATTTTTATATTAAATTTTTTAGTTAAAGAGAGATTACTGGGTAAAGACGGATCATTATGGCCTTACAAGGTGTGCTCTGCATTGACTCATCTTCCATGTTAACTTCCACGTCTTTACATTTATGTTGTAATAAATCAATTTTAATTATATAATATTAAAATGCTCCAACAATCCTGCACTCATTTTAATATTAAAATTTTTAGTTAAAAAGATATTACCAGGCAAAGACGGGTCACTATGCATCATGAAGGTGTGATCTGCATTGAACCTTCACTTAGTAAAACAGCAATCTCAACTCCAAAGTCGTAGTGGTCTCCAACTTGAAGTAGGATTGCTTTGGGGAAATTAAGCGTCACTGCTTACACATAACAACCTAGGTGTTAACATGAGCTTTTATAGCTAGCACTTTATGATCGTGTGCTGATTCCAGTTTCATGAGTGTATTTGAGATTAAGTCCAAATCTCATAGGGAGCGGCCCCACCCCCACACTCACATAGGTGAAATTTTGTCAAGGGTGCTCCTTTAATTTTGAAACCCCACCATACAAGCTACAAATTTCATTAAGAGTTTTTTACTCAACCTCTCCACATTACAAGATAAATGCACTTACATCATAGGGATGAATAAATTAAAAAATTATTTACAAAATAAATAATTAAAAAAATTAAATAGTGCATTTCTTACAACCATTGTATGATTTGTTTTTCCCATTAACCCAATTCTCAGGATCTCTAGTCCTTGGGTTGGGTATCCTCATACATGGTTCATAAATCTATGGACTTAAGTCTCATCCGCCTCGATGTATTCCAAACTATCTTTTGCCAAGGCCTTGATAAATGGATCTGCAAGATTATCATTATATTTAATATAATCCATAGTTATAATGTCACTACTCAAATAAGATCGCACGGTACTGTGCTATCTTCTTATAAGTTTGGATTTATCGTTGTAATAATGGTTTTTAACTCTACCAATTGCAGCAGTGCTATCACAATGAATTAATATAGATGGAATTGGTTTTTTCCCAAAGTGGAATTTCATATAACAAATCTCTAAGCCAATTTGCCTCTTCACTGGCTAAAATTAATGCTATTAATTCAGCTTCCATTATTGAATTAGCAATTACTGTTTGCTTTTAGATTTCCAACAAATAGCACCACTACCTAAGGTAAAAATATAACCAGTGGTAGAGAGAGAATCACCTGACAAAGTATTCCAATCGGCATCACTAAAAGCTTCAATCACAGCAAGATACTTTTTATAAAATAAGCCATAGCTTTCAGTACCAATTAAATACTCCCTCCATCCAAATTTGTTTGTCCTGTTTGAAAAGTCAAATTTTTTAAAGGAACATTATTTATTGTCTTGTTTGCTTTATAAAAATATATAAAGTTTACAAAACTACCCTTAAATAAATTTATCAACTTTTTTTTTTAAGAGTTATTCTTAATGAGACAACTAAAAAGGTGCCCCATTATATTGATTTTTTTAAATATTTGTTAGTTTTCTTTTCAAATAGTTTTGAAAATAAAGTAGGGGTATAATAAAAACATTAGTAAATTAATGACTTTTATTTTTAGAAATAGGACAATATTTTGGGACATCCCAAAATGGAATAGAGGACAAACAAACTGGGACTGAGGGAGTATCTCATAACCCGCTCAATAGCTAGCCAATGATCTCTACTAGGCTTGTTTGTAAATCTGTTAAGCACTCCTATTGCATATGCAATGTCAGGTCTAGTACAATCATTAGCATAACGCAAACTACCAAATACCAATGATGCTAACATAATCCTTTTGATTAAAAATCTCATCATCATTATTCAAAAGGAGTAACTACACTTTTGTGATCATGAAAATTATATTTTCTCAATATTTTCTAAACATAATGTGATTGATCAAGAAATTTTTCATCACATGTTTTTTAATTTTCACGCCCAAAATAAAATTAGCCTCATAAAAATCTTTCATATCAAAATGGCTTTTAAGCATATTTTTCATTTCATTTATGACATGCATATTTGAGCAAAAATCAACATATCATCTACAAAGAGGCTAATAATAACATGTAAATTATTCCATGATTTATAATAGATACATTTATCACATTCATTTGATTTATAAATATTCTCAATCATGCAAGAATCAAACTTTTCATGCCACTGTTTAGGTGCCTGTTTTTGAGCCATATAGGGATTTAATTAGCTTACATACTTTGCTTTCTTGTCCAAGCTCTACAAAGCCTTCAGGTTGGTCCATATAAATCTCTTCCTCTAGGTCCTCATTTAGAAAAGCAGTTTTTATATCCATTTGATGAATTTTCAAATCAAAAATTGTAGCAATAACAATTAACAATCTAATAGATGTAATTCTTGTTATCGGAGAAAATGTATCAAAGAAATCAAGATCATCCTTTTGTTTAAAGCCTTTTGCAACAAGTCTAGCCTTAAACTTATCTATCGACCCATCTGATTTTAACTTTTATCTAAGGACCCATTTACATCCTATGGTCTTACAGCCCGATGGAAGGTCTACTAACTTCCAAGTTCTATTAGAAATTAGAGATTCTATCTCATCATTTACATTCTCTTTCCAAAATATAGCATCAGGTTATGTTAAAGCTTCTTTTAAATTTTGGGGATTTTCCTCAATGTTAAAAACATAATAACCAGGACCAAAATCCTATTCAACTCAAGCTCTTTTACTCCTTCTAGGTTCCATTTCAAAATTTTCTTGATTTTGTAAATGAGAAGTAAAAGAACTAGGTTGTGACAAAATATTTTCTTCACCCCCACTATTTTTCAATTAAAAATGAAATTTTTCTTCATGAAAAATTGCATCACCAAATTAAAAAATTATTTTGTTTTCAAGATCAAAAAATCTATAGGCTACACTATTAATCGCATAACCAAGAAAAGCATGGGTAGTAGCTCTTATACCTAATTTAGGTATTTTAGGGTCAATAAGCCTTACATAAGCAAGACAACCTCATACTCTCAAATATTTCAAATCTCGCTTATGTCCTTTCCACATCTCAGAAGGTGTGCTATGTTACTTTTTATGTGGCACCCTATTCAAAACATGACATGCAGTTAAAATAACTTCACCCCAAAAATGTAAAGGTGCACCAGATTCAATTAACATGGTATTTGTTAAATCAATTAAAGTTCTATTTTTTCTTTCAGCCACACCATTAGAAGCAGGTGAATATGGTGCAGTAGTTTCATGGATAATTCTCAAAGATTGAACAAATGAGTTGAATGCACTTAATTCATACTCACGACCTCTATCACTTCTTATTCTTTTTATTTTTCTACTAAATTGATTTTCAACTTTTTTAAAAAAATCTTGAAATTTTTCAAAAGTATTACTTTTATTTTTCAACAAATGAACAGCTGTATATTTTGAGAAATCGTCAATAAAAGTGATAATAATTTTCTCCACAAGTTAAAATTCCCTCAAATTCACATAAATCAGAGTGAATTAACTCAAGCAATTCGGTATTTCTTACAACACTTTTATGAGGCATTTTTGTAATCTTAGCTTGACTACAAGTTTCACATTTTTCAAAATCTTTTGACAGTCTTGAAATTAATCCTAAACTACTCATGATTCCCACATATCTACTATTTATATGACACAAACGAGCATGCTAAAAATTAATAGAAGAAAGCATGTAAACTGAACTGGTAGATGCTTTATTATTCTCAACATTCAATTTAAACATTCCATCACAAGCATAACCCTTGCCCACAAATAATCTCATTTTAGTAATTACATAATTATCAAATTCCATAGTCTTCTTAAAGCCAGCCTTGTTAAGCAAAAAACTTGACATCAAATTCTTTCTCATGTACGTAGTGTAAAGTACATCTTTCAATGTTAGCACACATCTAGAAATGAATTTCAAATCAACCTCACCACTCCCAAGAACCTTAGTTTTCCTAGAGTCACCAAGCATAATTTTTTTTTCTTCTTCAAGGGGAGTGTACAACTTGAACCAATTTTTTTCATAACAAACGTGACTATTAATACCGAAATCTGCCCACCACTCTTCAACATATTAGAATTGTGCAAGACAAGGGGAGAAATAACTGGAGTCACCTCAACTTTAGTAGAAGATGCTGGAAAATTAATTGCCATGGTGGGGTAATGTTGATTTGTGGAGGTCAAAAATTGGATGAAGTGCTTGTGTTTTATAAAAGTAACTAATAAAATATTAATATTTATCCAACTTTCTGGACAATGATTTACATGTTAGAAATGAAATAACACCTATATATCTTTCTTATGTTCCCTATTACGATCGATCAATGCTACGTCTATAATATTTTCACAACAATAACAACAACCAATAACAACTTGCCATTAAAGGTCTGTTTGGATACCGTTTATTACTGAAAATTGAAAACAGAAAACACTATAACAAAATAATTTTTAAATGTGTGAATAGTGCAGTGGGACCCATTTTTAATGAAAGTTTTGCTTAAAAAAAAGGTTTGTGGGTCCCGTGAACAGTGCACAGGACCCATTGACAGACACTAGACGCAGTTGAAAAATCATTTTAGCTAAATCCAAAAGCTCACTAAGTGATTGGTTGTTATTGTTGAGGAAAAAAAGTAATCTCAGTGATAGATTCAAATTTGAACTAATAACAACAAACCACCTATAATTTGTTGTGAAAATGTAACAGTTCTCTAAAATAAATGGATTAAAGTAAAATTTTAGTCCTTAAAATTGGGTTTCTTTTTTTTTTTTTCCTCTCATAATCAATCTTATGTAGAATTTTATCAAATTTTATTTTAGCAAATTTTCTTTCTACATAAACAACTATAACACGCATTGTCAATAAAATTTTATGGACAATACATGTATTTAAAAATGAATCTAATCTTTTTATATAATTGATAGGGTAAAAATGTATTGACCCCTTTGCAAATTAATTAATTACCCAAGTTAATTAATTAAATCAATTTAACATGCAAAGCGTAGAGGCACAAACAAATCACCAATTATACTAAGTGCAGCGGAAAATAAATTTGACATGGGTGACTTATTTACAAATGGGGAAAACCACTGGGAAAAACCCCACTGGTTGATTTTAAGGTCATCACTTCCAAAAATCTACTATTATCAATCACAAGTGGTTACAAGTATAAGGAATCTTACCAAACCCTTTGGCCTATCCCGAAATACCAACCTACAATTGAGCCCTTACCCCCAATACCCAATTGGACTTGTATTGTAGTGGCAATCTTTTCGTTTAATGCGCGAATATCAGCACGTGACTAACCAATGATGCATGGATCCTAGTACGTGACTAACTCCAGCAACTTGAAGAAGATTGTTGGCTACAAAGTTCTTCAGTTTATCAACAATGAAAATCAGGAAGCTCCTTAGTCACAAAACCCTTGGCGTAAAGATGCAGTAGTTTCTACAAAGAGAATAATGAACTAGGCCACTTTTTGCAATTAGTCACACAATGCATGCGCAACGGCCTTCAAAATAATCCTTTTATATGTCTAAGGTCGTGAGAAAAGAAACCCTACACATATACATTGGAATATGTGTGTAATCAAATCTAAAAAGTCTGATTTCATAATTCTCGACAGATACAGCTTTTGTCAAGCTTCTATCGAGTTTTAACATTAAATCTCGATAGAAAAGATTCTGTCGAGACTTTTGTCGAGTTTTAATGAACAGAACTTTCTTCACTTGTTTCTTGGTCAGATTTACATGACTTCAATACTTAACTTGAACATTTGTTTATTGAAGTACTAAAGCCATCCTAGATCTATTCAATTATAAGTAAAGTGTGTTTTATCAAAAGATTAGCCAATTACATAAAATATGTCCCTAACAATCTCCCCCTTTGGTAATATGTGACAAAACCACAACAAACAAATGAATCATAAAAGAAGTCTTAAATCACTAAACTCATAACCACTTGTTGGATTACAAAATAAATCTAACCCTAACATAAACTCTTGAAAAACGTTGCAAGAAGAGAGTTCATAGCACGGTAGACTTTCACAACCTGTCTTTCTGAAACACTTAAACAAAACTCATTAAGGCATCATGTGTGAAACAGAAATAAAGATTGCATACATAAAGAAACATGTGTATAAAGAGAGAAAAGAAACAACACATGTAGAGGTAGGTGAAAGAAAAACATACATCATCATCATATATATGAAAAGTAAAGTACAATGTATGTAAATAAATGGTCACAAGACTAGTGTACAAGAGGCTAATGTAAAAAGATAAAAAGAAAAGTACATATAAACCTCACTACGTCCCTTAATATCTATATAATCTCTCCCTATAAAAAAAAAAAAATGTCCAACACTAACTCTCCCCCTAAGTACAAGACTACTCTCAATCCTAAAACTACTCCCCCTTTTTGTCACGAATTACAAAGGTCAAGTTACTAAGAAGTCGTCATCTCATCATCACCGAAAGAGCTCATCCTCATCATCACCAACATCATCATCCTCATCAGCCGAGGCCTCTGGAGAAGGAGCAAAATCGCCAATGCAAGCATGTCGGCGTGCTATGTGACCGACTTGGGTGTTCATCTGACACATCTCATCTGTGAGATAGTCAAGACGACCACCAAAGTCAGCCTCCATCCATTGAAGCTGCGCCATGATGGCCTCCAGGGTCACACCACCAGTAGTGGAGGTAGAAGGAGCCGAGGAAGAAGGTGGAATAGCAAAAGCTGCAAGATCTATCGTCTCCACTCGTGGCCGCTTTGATTGGAGCTGGGCCTCACTCCACCGAACAGAACCGGCACTGATGGCATCCATGGTAGTGAAGAAAGGAGAGGAAGGAATGGGAATGTGAAACTGCTGAAGGATCCGTGTGATAGCTAAAGGAAAGATGAACTTATCACAAGTGGCAGTATCCTGATACACATCTATAATAGATGAAATGAAGTGAAAGGGAAAGTCGATAGAAAGGTCCTCTAAAAGAGACAAAAGAAAACGAGCACGAGGCTCAGTAATAAAGTTATAGTGAGACAATGGAGTAAAAGTAAATGTCATCACCATGTTAAGGAATCTCGAGCCTTTGTCAAAGCCTAAGCATGGGGTGTTTAGCTTACCACCCCATATGGAAGGAGTTTCACAAAAGTGAAAGAGAAACTCGTCTCTAGACACTGTTTGAAGACAATCACAGCCAGAGTAGTCAAGATGCGCTACCCTAGGAACATGTAGTACCTCGGATATAAGATTCGGGGTAACTACGATACGTGTACTTTTGAATGCAGTAACAAATTGAAGCACAGAGGTATTGATGTCGTATATATTGGAGTAAAACTCCTATATAAACATGACGGGACACCTCAAGGGTCTCTCAAGTAGAGATTCCCAGCCCCGAGTCCGAATGACAGCAGAGAGAGAAGTGTTGGCAAAGTTCAACAGGATAACCTAGCATTCCAAATGAATGCCACGTTTTTGGAAGTTCTCAGAGAAGTCCTTCCTGGCCTTCTCATCACGAAACTAAATGTGGAGGGGGATAGAAGGATCAGAGGAAGAAGACCCAAAACCTTGAAGAGGATTCCGAGCTAGAGTGGATTTGCGCACTTTAGGTGTCATAGCGTAGTCTATCCGAGAGAGAGAGAGAGAGAGAGAGAGAGAGAGAGAGAAACAGAACACAACATAGCTAAGAATAGGAAAGAAAATGAAACGTATGCATGAAAAATGCATGAGCATGTGACGTGCAAAAATTAAAAGCATCATGGGCAGAACCCAATCCAAACCTACCAACACTCAGTCAACAATAATCAACCACACATCTAAAATGCATGAAACATTGCTATAATGCAATGAGAGTGCAATGCATGAGCATATAACATCAAATCAACACGACCCCACCCAAAAATTTCACAAAAATCTCAAAAACCCACCAAAATTTCATAAAAGTCTCAAAAACCCCAAATAAGTAAAAAAACACAGAGGCCAAGAAGTTAACACAAAGCAACCCTTCTTGCTAAATGCTAATCTTTAATTTGGAAGAAACTACGAAAAGTAAAAGCGAGTGAAGGTTTTATTAATGTAGCACAATAATTGATATGTGGAAATAGATGAGGAAGGAATCACGTGGACTTGCCTTTCAGGTCATTGCACTTCAAGACACGGGGAGGACTTGCTTTTCAGGTCATTGCACTTCAAGACAAGGGGAGACATCGATCGATCACTGGAATCACCTCAACTTTTGTGGGAAATTGTCATGGTGGGGTAAAGATGATTGGATTTATAGTCAAAAAGTAAATGAATTATACTGTGTTTTAGGCCTGTCCACGGGTCGGTCCGGGTCGGGTTTGTGCCCAACCCGGAACCGACCCGATCAGATCGGGTGGGCAATCTTTCAACCCGCCGCCGACCATCGGAGAAGTCGGTTCGGACGGGTTGGAACATCAACAAGCGGCGGTCGGGTTCGGTCGGAGTCGAGATCTGGAAAATAAAGAAAATCCGGCTAGAAAAGGATGAAAATCGGCCAAATCCTTTGAGTTTTCGCCGGAAACAGTCAAGATCTCGACTAGATCTGGCGAAATCTCGCTGGATCTAGCCAAGAACTCGACTAGATCTAGCGAAATCTCGCCGGATCTAGTCAAGATCTAGCCAAAAAACATCTCAAAACTCGTCGGAATTACCAAATAACGCCGGAATCTGGGTTTTGCTCGCCGGAATCTGGGTTTTGCTCGCGCGAATCTGGGTTTTGCTTGCAGGAATCTGGGTTTTCACCGGATTATGAGTTTTCGCCGGTCGGTTCGGGTTTTTCGGATTTTGGAGGGGAAAACCCGCCAACCGACCCACCAGTTACGGGTTCTGGAGGCGGAGACCCGTCGCCGACCGTCGCCGGCGTCGGGTCGGCCGGTACTCGGGCCGGATCGGACGGTTTTTTCGGGTGGGTCGGGTACCGGTTTTCTGTGGATAGCCCTACTGTGTTTCATCTATACTAGTACTGTTTAAAGGGTTTCACCTGTTTGGGATTTTCATTTTTTTTTGTTCAAAAATGTCCCTACACCTCTAACAAAACTAAAAAACAATCCGGTAAAAATACAACTGTAACTCCCACTAAAACATTGCCTAAAAAATAGGGTTGTTTTCCAATTGATTTTGGATTTTTTTGATTTTAGCCATTTCTATTCAAAATATTCATTTTTAAGAAAATCGTTTAGTATGGAGAATTATGTGTCAAGTTGTAACTTTTCAAAACTGAAAATTCTGTTGGGTGTTATTCTCAAAAAAAAAAAAAAAAAAATCTATCATGTGTGATCATTAAAAAAGAAATTATTGTTGTAAACCTATTCATTTCCATGGGTGGCATGACATGTCACTATATATATATATATATATATGAGTCTTTGCTCTCATTGTAAAGTGCAGAAAAATATTAGAGAAACACTGAGAGCAAAAGAGAGATATGTATATCAGTTCTAGAAATAAATATGTTTTGGTGGATAACCACTAGACAAGAAGCAATTTAGATATAATATTATCGTCATTTTTTATTTTCTTGCCTATATATTTCCTTTATTTACAACACATTATCAGCATAAAGTTCTGGCCAAATTCAAAAAAGAAATTATCATAATTTTGCCTCTTGAAGTAAAAGGTTATTTATGTGACACTGTAACTTTCATGGTTGAATCTCTATATGGACTCACCATCACACCACTGACAACTCATCACGTGAACGAATTGTGTCATTTTATGTGTCTCTAGCATTACTCACCTCACCTAGATACACACATTGACACACTCAATAATTCAAACATATGACATTTTGGATTCTTTAGTATCTAGCTCAAATTCCCTTCAAAATCCCAAACCCATTTGAGCAAAATAACAATCAATGAAAGGCCCCCACAAAAACAAAAGTCTGTTGGTTGGTGATGAAAAAAGAATAAGAAATACAAAAAACGCTCCATAACATAAAGATCAATTGGAGGTTGGAACTGAGCCCATGGCAAATTCAACATGAGAAAATTGTGGCAACATCTTGGTAGATGACCCAAGAACTTCTCAACTAATTAATCCCAAAAGAATTGAAAACATGATGCAAAGAAGTAAGCCAAATTGATCATCAAAGAAGCTTGTATCATTAGCATATTTGTCCAGTGATTATCAAACAATATATACAGAACATGTCAATTAAAAATAGCTATGAAAGATATTCACAACCACTAAACATCAGCATGCCTGAAGTTTGCACTGTGCACCACTTTTGTACACAAACCACGGGGTATAGAAAGGTGTCTCCAGGGATAGAGGGATCCTAGATCTGTGATTCTGCAACCAAAAGAAAGAGCAAGTCAGATCAATTGGAATTATGGTCTCTGCAAAAGGAATGTTTTAATCCAGAGGAGATCAAGTATTTCCCCAAATTTAGCATCATAAAGTAGAACAAAATGCACCCAGGAACATAACTTATCTACTGCATGAAACCATCATTCCATTTAAATATTTAGTAGACTGTAGTTTCAGAAAAAAGCTTCACTAGTGCTCATTGTGGCAATCAGCATAAACCTCTAACCGTAACCCTTGGAAGTTTGTAACATGAATAACCTTTCTTTAAAGCATATCATGTTTCCCAGATGGGCAACGATCTACATTTAAGCATGACCAATGTGCAACCAGAATGAGCAATGGTAATAAGCTACATAAACACCAATGAAATGGAATAATGAGCAAACATTCTCAGTTTCTCACCCTTGGACAAGTGTAATGAAGATGTCCATCCACAAAAATTCTTTTTTACCATCCAAAGGTTCGCACCTAAGGAACAAGTGTGAAATAATTGTTAAGTCCAAGAGAGGTCTCTATTGCAGAGCAAAATAGTATTGCCAGATGCTGGGCAATAAGTGTGTTGATTAAGCAAAGGATTGGAGAATAGAGAGTCGCATAAAACAAATTGATACACATACAAAGACACTCATACCAAAAAGAACAAATGGAAAGTGAAAAACGTTAGACCTTGATGGCAAGAAAGCTAGTGCGGAGGAAAAGGCAAAATAACCGTGTATATTCTGGATCATGATAGAATCATTAAGAAACTCAGTAACATATTATTATCTCAATCATGCCTGTTTTGGGGAAAGAAATGATTGAAAGCATCTATACAAAAAGTTGAAGATGTTAAGACAAAAATGATTCCCTATTTGTGGTTTGGAAGCATCAACAATCCTAATGCAAATGAAAAAATAAGGTAAAAGATGGTGGCTGTTAATCCCTTTTACAGATGTGTAAATGTACTCAGATGTAAACGTGCTCACACAGGGTAAACATCAAAAATTGGTCCAATATGCCACAAGACAAGAAAAACTAACTGGAATGCCATGGTCATTTGCAGCAAGCACCTCAAGTAAATTAGTAAGTGCATTCACATAAATTCGTGTAAAAATTTCTATCTATTTTAGCATAAGAATCTAATTTTTCTATTTTACATACTCACTTTTCAAAAACTTCACATCAAATTATTTATTTTACACTACATTTCATTAAAATACTATTTTTTTATCAATTTTTTATTATTTTCCAAAATCATCTCTAACGTAGGACAAGGGGGAACAACAAAATCTGATTTAGAAAACCAGGGGCAGATCTGGTATAGCTTGGGTTTTGAAGAATTAGGGTTAGGTTTTGGTGGGGAATAGGCTAGAAAATAAGAGGGATAATAGGGTTTCCAAAGGTGGGCAAGGGTTAATAGAGTTTGGGGATGAAACAAAGGAAAACAATCAAGATTTGGGTGGCTGTTCCTGTGCTATGAACAGTGATCCGTGAACAGAAACTGTGAATAGTAAAATTAAAGAAAAATAGATAAATTCTAGGAATCACACCTTTTTTTGATAAGTAATAAGTTTATTGATATCAAAAAAGGGGGAGCACCCTAGAACACTAGAAGCGTACAAGGGGTCAAACAATCAAGAACAAAAATTACAAGAATCTAGGAAATCAAGAAAAGATAAAAATGATTGGTTGAGGGATTTTGCAGATTAGCACAGTGAGGGGAAAAAATATGATAAGTTAACATACGTTGGAAACAAACCTGGAAACTAGCATCTCGAGTTTTTAAAACTTGAGATCAATGACGAAAATCGAGGCTTTCAAACTCGAGTTCTACTGCTGCCGTGGACCAATTTAGCCACATAGATCTCGAGTCTATAAGACTTGAGTTCTATAAAGCAAAACCGAATCTTTGAAACTCGATTTTTGTTGGACTTGAAGAAAAACAAACCTGAAGAAGAACACAGCGCCAGAAGACGATCTGGTTGGAGATCTGCAGCGTCAAAGAAGACAATCTGGTGCTGGGTGGGCGATCTGGTTGGAGAAGAACGCTGGTGGACAATCTGATCTTCAGCGACTGGGACGAACAGACACGAGGAAGAGAAAGAATGCTGACGAATAGAGGAACGATTTGATGAAGAGACGAAGAACGCTAATGAACAGAGGAATGATCTGACGAAGAGACGAAGAACGCTGACGAATAGAGGAACAATCTGACAAAGAGACGAAGAACAGATGAAGAACGCTGGAGCTCTGATTGGACGCAAGGAAGAAGAAGAACGCTGGGTTAGATCTGCACGAAGAAGAATGCTGGGTACTCAGAAGAACATGAGGAAGAAGAAGTAAAACTCGAGTCTTAAAAGTGAAACTCGAGTCTTAGAAACTTGAGTTCCACGTGGATTTTCTTCCACATCAGCTCCCACCACTTACAAATCGAGACTTAAAAACTCAAGTTTTATCTTGGAACTCGAATTTTAGACACTCAAAATGCTAATTTACAACATTGTTTTAAAACGTGACAACTAACTAAATTTTTTGATTTTAATGTTATTTGAAAAAAAAAAAAAAAAAAAATCATGATTGGTTCCACAATGCAGCCAACCAACCCATTAATGTTCTAAAGAAAAATAGCTTCAAGTTTGATATTGATCTCTCCTTACCTTCAAAGCACCTACTATTTCTCTCTCTCCAAGACACCACAATAAGCAATGGGGAAAAATCAACCAAATATACCCATTACGATAACAACCAAATCTGCCTTGCCAACATGCTAAAAGCCCCACTACAAATTGCAGCATAACCCAGCTCACTCCAAACAATCCGAACACCATAGCCTACATATCCATTACAACCGGACATTGAAGAAAAAGATGATCAACCGATTCACCATTACACTTGCACTTGTAGCACCAATCCAATATCTAAACCTTCCTATTTCGTAAATTGTCAATCATTAAACACTTTCCCAAAGCAATAGTCCAAACAAAGAAAGCTACTCGAGAAGGAATCTTCTGTTTCCAAATACTTTTCTAAGGAAAGCAATAGTCATTAGAGCCCACTAAGAGACTATAATAATCTTTAACCAGGAAGCCCTTCTCTCTATCAAGTTTCCACCACATCTTATCCTCACCAAACCCTTTCACCAAAACACCATAAATAGTATCCATGAAACCAGCCAGTGCCTCTAATTCCCGAGCATGCAATCACACCTAGACTTCCTAAGCATCACACCTAGGGTTCCTTGGCATCACACCTCGGAGAAGGTTGCATCACACAAACCATAAAAAGAGTTTCGTAACTCTTAAATTCTAAAAACATTCATCAATAATCAACTCAATAGAAAGTACAACTCTTTAAATAGAAAACTAATACCTAATCCTAGTTGAACTACAAATTGCGGCATAACCCAGCTCACTCCAAACAACCCGAATACCATAGCCCACATATCCATTGCAACCAGACAATGAAGAAAAAGATGATCAACCGATTCACCATTACACTTGCACTTGTAGCACCAATCCAATATCCAAACCTTCCTATTTCATAAATTGTCAATCGTTAAACACTTTCCCAAAGCAATAGTCCAAACAAAGAAAGCTACTCGAGAAGGAATCTTCTGTTTACAAATACTTTTCTAAGGAAAGCAATAGTCATTAGAGCCCACTAAGAGACTATAATAATCTTTAATTAGGAAGCCCTTCTCTCTATCAAGTTTCCAGCACATCTTATCCTCACCAAACCCTTTCACCAAAACACCATAAATGGTATCCATGAAACCAGCCAGTGCCTCTAATTCCCGAGCATGCAATCACACCTAGACTTCCTAAGCATCACACCTAGGGTTCCTTGGCATCACACCTTGGAGAAGGTTGCATCACACAAACCATAAAGAGAGTTTCGTAGCTCTTAAATTCTGAAAACATTCATCAATAATCAACTCATACAACTCTTTAAATAGAAAACTAATATCTAATCCTAGTTGAACTAGGATTTCTTAAAACCCTAATAAGACTTGGACTTGTACTCAAGCTTTTACTACCTAGGTTGCACGGACACGCCATTTTTGGTGCCGTGTCGGTGTCGGACACCGGAATGGGTACGACTCGCCAGATTCCGGTGTCTGGCAAGTGTCCTCTTTTTTTTTTTTTTTTTTTTGTTTCTTCGACACATGCCGACGTGGCACCGACGCGTCCGACACGCCAGCAGTGAAAAAAAAATCATAGATTGAAGAGAAAAATTCCGGCCGAAATCAAAGATTCGGCCGGCACGCATTTGGGCTTCTTTCCCTCTGAAAAAATAAAAAGAAAAACCACTGCCACTGGATCTTCTATAGAGGAGATGAAAAAGAAAGGAAAAAAAAAAAAAACAAAGAAAAAAAAGAACGAGATGAAGGTATGAAGCAGAGCCGGTGTGAGAGAGAAAATACAAAAGAATAAGAAGAGGAAAAAGAGGAGAAAAGAGACTGAAGAGAGCACCTAAGCCACTGAAGGTTGAAGAGACGTGGGAAGTGGGAACTTTGAAAATGAGAAGAAGAAAAAAGGGTGGTCAGGTGAGATGAGAAGTAAATAGTGTAGGCCATGTGAGCGGGTTGGGAAATGGGAAAAGTTAGTGGAAGGAAACTTCTTGGAAGTTCCTTCTAATTGCCCAACTTGTTTCTTTTATTTACAAAAAGACCATTACTAATTATATTTTAATAACAATTAGAATAATCTACTTACTTTATTTTATAGGGAAAATCATCTGTTTACTTTATTTGAGTTTTTTTTTTTTTTTTAAATATAAAAAAGTGTATATATACATACACACACAAGGTAATATATATAAAATGTTTACCAAAAAATATATATACATACACACAAGGTAATATATATAAAATGTTTACCAAAATATATATATATATATATATATATATATATATATATATATATAAAATATGCCTAAATATAAAATATAATTAATTATTTAACCACCGTGTCCCCGCCGTGTCGTATCCTTATTTTTCAAAAATTGCCGTATCCCTGTATCCGTGTTCATGTCGTGTCCGTGTCCGTGTCCGTGTCCGTGTCCATGTCCGTGCAACATAGTTTACTACTAAACCCAACTAAATAACCAAACTTAAAATAAAGCCCAAAAGAAGATCTAATGGACTATTAGCACAGCCCATTCCAGAACATTATGAAATTACAAAACTGCCCTTGATACATAAAATCAAATAAAATATAATAAATCGGTCTTCCCATTGCCTCCTGCATCAATCTCTCTCTCTCTCTCTCTCTCTCTCTCTCTCTCTCTCCAACCAAAAACCACAACATCTCTGTCTCTCTCTCCGAAATCACTCTCTTCTTCCTTTACAAAACTCTCTCCTCCTCCGCAAGTAGTCTCTTCTTCCTTTACAAAACTCTCTCCTCCTCCGCAACTAGTCTCTTCTTCCTTTCCAAACCCAAGGCATTCTCTCTCTCTTCCTCCACAACAGTTTCTTTGTCCTTTCCAAACCCAAGGCTCTCTCTTTCCTCCTCCAAAAGGATCACAACCAGTCTCCTCTTCCATTCCAAACCCAAGACTCTCTCTCTCCTCCTCCATAACCAACTCACCCATTGCACAGATCCTCCACAAACAAGTCGATGATTCTAGGTTCCCCCACACACCGATGAGCCCGCATAATCACTGTTCTCACTCATGGTGGTCCAATCGGCGTCCTACCCCACCATCACATATCAACCCATCCACAACTAGATCCACAAAAGCCCAAGCAACCCTATCCACCAATAGGCCTAATTGGCAACCTTAGGCAACGATTCCAGGTTCCCCCAACACACCGACGAGCCCACATCATCACCATTCTCACTTGTGGTGGTCAACAAGTGTATTAGTGGAAGAAGGAAGAAAGAAGAGAGAGGGAGTCTGAGATGGAGAAAGAGAGTGAAAGGAAGAGAGAGAGAGAGAGAGAGAGCAAATCTGATATGGGACAGTGGAATAAGAAAACAATAAAATGCAAAGCTACAGTAGCCAAGTATATTTACACTGCTACTGTAGCAATTTTGTAATTTTGCACACTTTTGCAATCACTGATGTGAGTATTTTATTGGTTAAAATGAGTAAATTTTACACATTTTTTCTATTATACACCCATTAATGTGAGTGCTCTAAGGAGCTATGTGGCCATAACTTGATGAATAACAACAAAATAACATAAGGGATAATCATAAATAAAGCATTGTTGACTAGACTCAAACAATTAGTCTATAAATTGACTGCATATCATATAGCTGGAAAAAAATATTGTTAGAAAAATTAATTTTTTGAAGAAGTAAACAATTAAGGAATCTTTTTTAATCTTTTATTATCAACAATAAAGGACTCATATTTGACCCAAACAATATAATGCTTAACAAGAAAATTGAAACATCAACAAACAGAATACAACTCAATGATTAACCATTAAGAAATATACGTGTCCTTGCACCTAATTACAGAATCTCAAGCTTGGCAATACAAAAGGTAAACCTGATAGGTATAGAAATCATAGTGCAAAGTAAACAGAAACTTAATCTTGTTGCAGAAGTTCAATTCAACTGAAACTGACCACTGCCTAGACAGGTTGGTTCACAGAGATAGCCCAGCAAAAAGCAACTCCAACTCCTGATCCTGTGCTGCAGTTCTCTGACACAAAATGCATAAAATCAATAACCCATATGGCTTAAAGTCTAATTGTAATTAATTAATTATATAAAATGCATAGAAGTTCATGTTGTATATTAACCAAATTTGTACTTGGATTAGTGCTAATGAATTTCAAAGTATCAACCATGACCTTTATGAGCGCTATGAGCTATCATTCTTTTTCTTGCAACCTCACCGATGTCGAGATTTTCCAAGACGAGGAGACATGATGAGGAACATAACTAGGAGCCCCCACTGAAGACTCATACAAGCCAAAGGAAAAGGCTGGTTCTATTGCTCAAACATTAATTTGGGGTGGTTCAAATGATGGAGATCTCTCTTGGGACCTTGCTTAGTTAGTCTAAGTTGAATTGAGCCTTTTTTATTGTTATTTTCTGTTAGATCAGTTTTAATTAAGTTTTACTATAATAAGGGCAATCTGATAAATTCCAGGCTTTCTGGAATGGGCTGACCTTGGCTGTACCAAAAACCCATGAGTCTTAGACTGCATTTGTTTTGGGTAAAAAGCATTTCCAGAAATGCTTTTCAGTATTTACGGGTGTTTGGTTGCGCACGGAAAATCAATTTTCCAGAAATTAATTTCCGTTGACCAATGGTCAAGGCTGAAAATCAATTCCCCTTCCATTTTCACTTCAAATCCAATTTTCCGGAAAAGAGAAACAGAGCACGAAGAGAGAGAGAGAGAGAGAGAGAGAGAGAGAGAGAGGAAGGAAGAAACGGAGAGCCCAGATCAAAGAGAGAGAGCCCAGCTCGCCGGTGCGAGTTCGCCGGCGAACCCATCTTCACGATCGCCACGACCCACCGATCTTCGAACCAGAGCCGGCGACCCACAAACCCAAAGCCCAAAGCGTTCGACCCAGACGTTCGATCCATCGCCTTCAACCTTCGACCGACGACCCAGACCTTCGACGACCCAGACCTTTGACCCAGATCTCGTCGTCAACCCAGATCTCATCGTCGACCCATCGCCGAGACCCAGACCCAGACCCATCTCAGTTTTGTTTTTTTAAAGTTTGATTGTTGTTGTCGTTGTTGTTGTTGTTGTTGTTGCCGAAATCAATTTGTTGTTGTTGTTGTTGTTGTTGTGTTGTTGTTGTTGCCGGAATTTGCTGTTGTTGTTGCCGGAATTTGCTGCCGGAATTTGTTGTTGAATTAGCTGTGATGTTGAAATTTTTTGTAATAAAATTTGTTTGGATGCTGAGAAAATGTAAAAAAATTGTAGGAAAATAGCATTTTCCTAATAGAACCAAACACATGAAAATATTTTCCATAACAATTTTCATAATACAACCAAACACTTGAAAATATTTTCCTTTTTCGGAAAATAGCATTTCCGGAAAATAGGTATTTTCCGGAAAATATTTTATGGGAACCAAACGGACCCTTATTTTGTGTTTTGAGTCCTGTTCCTATTTGTTTTAGAAGTACTTGCACACTTTTTTTTTTTATTGTTATTAGTAGTCCTAGACTTTCAAGGAATAAATTATTTAGATCCTAATCCTTCTAGGAAAGGATTTCACAATAGCACTAGGCTGTGTTGTAGTCAATAACATTCATCGAGAGAGTGGTTTCAATAAAATTTCAGCAGCTTATGTTAACCATTGAGGTTGTGATGCTTTCTCCTAACTAAGTATGATCACTTAGGAAAACCTACGTGTGATTGCCTAGTGTTTATCTCTCTTTATTTCTAGCTCTATTCACTATTGTAACATCCAATAACCATCACACATATTAAATATCCAATCTTTTTATTACCTAACCCTACCTAAACCCTCAAACATCAAACCCTCTTCAAGAACCCATCAAGATTTCATCAATAAATTTAATTTAGGTCTGTATTACTAAAAATTCTACATTTAAAATTTCTTTGCATTTGATAAGGAGAGAATGTAGGGTTGTAAACTATACTGTCTTCAGTATAACTTATAAGAGTCAAATTAAACCTGCAAAATACCAAGGAAGAATTTCAAGTTTGCCAAAAGCCTTGTAGATAAATAGTTGGCACCTCCTAGTGTTTCCATGACATCCAGGGTTCAAATCCCCTCTCCCCCATTGTAACTGTTGAATAATCAAAAACAAGCCCACCAACTTACCTTTGCAGCACTAAGCTTGAGATTGATGACCCTGCTTCCTTGGGGCTATGCAATGACCTTTGAACTTTCACAAATATAATCTGCAACTCTCTTAAGATTGTAGATGCATTCCTTATGAAACGTTTTCCAATATCTGAACTGTGAGTTGTAGAGAAAAGAAATAAAATTTTCTTTTTTAGATCACATTATGTTGGAATTTGTTTGGACACAACATAGACACTCCAAATTTGAGCATCCAATGGTTACATGCCTCCCTCCTCCTGCTCCTTGTGCATGTGGTTTCACACTACCGGCATCAAGAGAATGGAAAATATTTGTGTTACATTAAAATTCTATGGTAAATATCAACAATCACTCATAAGTCCTAAGCTTTTAAAAGGCGAGAATGGTTCCTCTACCCTCTTTCCACTTTCTACAATTCTACAATTATACAGTTCCCACAATTTAAACTCTTTTTTAAATAAGTAATTTTTAGCCCCACAGGGAGGGGGAAGGGGATACTCAAGCTAGTGACCTCTGCTTCATGAGGTATGGTCCCCAGCTGATCATACTATCCCTTGGAGTTACTTCACTCTAACTCTCAGTAATACACAACACCATTTACACTGTGAATCCAAGTTTCCAATTGTGCTATCCCTTGGGGTAATCCACTTGTAACCATATCTTAAAGAGGGAATAATGTTCTTCTTCAAGTGTCCAATTAAACCACTTTATAGACAAAACAAATTCTCTCTCTTATAAACAAGTAGTTCCTTAAACGTGTTAGCATTGACCTTTTACACAATGCTTATAACATAATTGGCCCTATAAAGGAATTAATCCCGGTCAATCATACTAAAGGACGAATCACAATGTACAGCTTTCGTTTTCTAGAACATTAATTTTTTTTTTTTTTCCCCTAGACTCTAAATTTCCTCTTCTTCTTCATTGTGACTCTAAATTACCATTTGAGCAATAACAACACATAAGTTAATTTTATATACTCAAATCCACTTCCACGAATAAAAAAAATGCACGATTTAGATGCGATGCCAAACCTGAATGGACATAAGTTGCAGTATTTTATTAAGAACCCGCAAGCGATGAGTAGCATAAGTGCTGTTGGCAGGAAGTCGGTTCATTCTCTTCATTTCGTCATGAACTGCAGCCGTCTTCTCTTCATAACCCACTTGCTTCAACTCACTTTTTAACTGAGTACTAACTCTGGTGTCCATCTATATCCACTTTTCAACCAAACCTATTTTTGAAAAGCACAACAAGATTAATTTTATCACAATTAAGAGAATACCCAACAATGAAGCAAACAAATAAGACCCAAAATTTTTAAGTTATTCTCAATTTCAAACTCTAGGCAAGTGTAAACCCTAGTCCCTTGTTTGGTTGGTAAGAAAATTTACAGGACTGAATTTTTCTCGGGTGAAGCAAGTTAAATAAACGATGGCGGGCATCAAGGATTATAATTGAGTGTTGAATTCTGTGTCTCCGTAAACAATAATGAAACTCTTTTTACGATTCGAAAATTCTCAATTCATAGACACCGCCAAACAGAGTCTTATTATAAGCCATACACGAAGGAATAAAGCGAGAAAAGAGAAGGAAAAAAAAAAAAAAAAGCTTACAATTACAGGACGCGTAGGCCAATCAATTTCGATGAGAGAGAGAGAGATTTGAGAGATTGAAGCTTAAACAAACACGAAGACAAAAAGCCACCGTCTTTTACTTTTCACACAAGGTATTACTGATTACTGAAAAAAGCGAAACGTACCGTTTTGTATTGCATAGGCCAAAGTTGTCAAATCGTTTGCCGCATTTCAGCGACGCAGCAAACGGCGCCGTTTTCAAGTAGATACAAGTTTTTTTTTTTTTTTTTTGGATAAAAATATCATATAACAAAATTAATATTGTTAATTTGTTACAAGAGGAACATTTTTTTTTCAAAATTTTAAAAAATTGTATTATTTGAACTAGGGATAAGTTCATTATACTTTCCCTTTGTTTTTTTTTTTTTTTTTTAACTAAACTTACTTATAGTCTAAGGGTGGAATGTGGAATTATCTTCATTTTATAATATACTATTCCTCGAACACAAGTTAGGGAGAAAATAGGAAATTTCAAAGTTTTCAAGATTAAGATTGCATACAATGAGGGATGAGAGGAACCACAATTTCTTGATTTAGTGGGAAGTTGGGAAAGATTTATTAACAATTAAAGTTATTTGTGAAGAAAGCAGTATTGAAATGCTAATTGATTTTTAAAAAGAATAAAATTGTTAGAGATTTATTTAACAATTAAAGATTTTTTTTCTTACATTGATAATTGGAAGTGAGGGATTTGAATCATGGATTTTTCTTTGGAAACATTAAGAAGTGCTAAGTCGAGATAGCCTATAAAGCTCTTGGCAAAGTTTGTTTTTTTTTTAACTGCTAATTTTTATTATTTTACTATTTGAAGTTCTGACATCATTTTCTTTACCCTTTTTTTTTTTAAAAAAAAAAAGCCTGTAGCAATATTAGAGTGTAGATTTTTTATTTTGATAATTTGATAGTTACAATATTGGAGATGGCCCATAATGGGGTTCAAGCTTTAATTCTTCCCACAAAGGAGATGAGACAATGTCGTAGAACTACATGGCTCTTGTCACAACAAATATATTTTATAAAAATTAAAAGATGAGACTAAATAGTAATACTATTTCCATAAATATATATATATATATATATATGTAATACCCTTAGTTTGGATTTATAATGCACTAGAAGTCTCCTATGAAATTCATCCAAATAACAAAAAGACACTAGTTAACCATGCATCCAAAGATAGGGATTTTTTGGTACCATCTAGACATGTATTGAACATTCAAACTGTTCATACCTAAGTTTCGTACCCTCATCTTGACTTTGAAGGCAAAAAAGGCTATCTCTTATTTCTCATGGCATCACACCGCATGCCGCCCGACCCCCCCCCCCCCCTCGCCAATGTTGAGTATGGTGGTTTTCAAGGCTTCTTTATTGAAGTATCTATTAGTAGCAAAGTGACCCAAGTACCCAACAAACATTTATCCCTAAGAGTCTTTAGTGACCATCTTCTTATCAATCATCAAAATTTCTTTTACTTTATCTCATGTTAATGTTGCTATTAAACTTGTTATAATTTGTCTACCTTAACCTATGTATAGGGAAAACATGTACCCTCACACAAGGTTTTCAGAACCGGACCGTTCATTAAACCGTAAAAGAGAGAGGTTTAAGGGTTTTAAGGTCGAACCAAGGTCGAACCGTGATGATATCATAATTAATTTAATAATTATTTTAAATATATATAAAAACATTAAATTAATAAAAAAATTAACTAAAATAGTCTAATTCATTTAGAGAAGCTTATTTCTAAAAAATACATAAAACTTACAAAAATATAGTACACAACTACACATTGTTACATACTGTGCATAAACTATACATTGTTTCTCATAACTATACACTTTGTGCATAAACTGTATGCATAAACTGTGTGCATAAAACAATGTTAATTCAAACATAAACTGGAATCAGGCATTTTGGGTGACCTTCGCTTCCTTTATTCGTGCACTCCTTGATGATATGGGACCTGAGGCAGGGCCATGTGCCACCAACAACTAAACAAAATAGAGTAGTTCCATTCCACAAGGAACTCCCAAGTGTCACCTAATGAGGAATTTCTTAGTAAGCCCTGGGTGCAGAAAGTCTGTTCTATTATTTCATATCCAAAGAAAACAAAACATTTTTCAAAATGTCCACAAATAGTTTTTAAAATACCAGAACCAATCCAAAATACAACTACACATTGTTTCTCATAATACAACTACGTGTACAACCTTGTTTCTCATAATAATGTTTTCCAAGTTACAGTACACAAACACAACTACATATTGTTTCTTACAAAAATACATAAAAACTTGTTTCTAAAAATTAATCAGTGTCTTACAAAAAGACATGGAAAGACACTACCAAAATATTTGATCAAGACTTTGACTTTGAGCAAAAACCCAACTAATCTAGGATTCAAATATTGAAAAACTGGTCATTAAGTACCCAACCAACCTTCCATCCACATTCCACAAACACAGCTAATTACAAACAGTATCAATCAAGAATGCACGTAAATGGAATGTTGAGAATAAATCATACCGAGCTTTGTTCCAACGATGATTATTGGAACTCCAAGTGTGTAATGCCTCAATTCAGGAATCCACTGAAACAGAAAAAAATAAAAATAAAAATCTCAGCCCATGCAAATGCAAAATCCAACAAAGAAAGACAATGCACTATCCTAGGAAACCAACCCTCGTTCATACATCTGTAAGCATCCACCAACATATGCCTGCCTAAAAAAATTAAAACAACCATACAATTTTCCTATAGCACTCTGCTCATTGTAACAATAATCCTCTAACTAATCTCCAGACAGAGTCAAGGTATTCAGATTATCCCAAGAGACTAAATCAATCAACATTTTTGTAGTTCAATTTATGAATTTTGAAAATTTGACCTCTGATCTATATCAATCCTAGCTATAATATTTAAAACTTAAATATAATTTTTTATTTTAACTGAAAGAAATTAATGGGTCTGAATCCCACACACAAAATCAGCATAACAAAGCTTCTAATAAAATAAACCCAAAACAATAACTACTAATCCCAACCAATACCCATGTTGCTGTGAAGCTAGGACTAGGGACGCCGAAATTGAAAACCAAAATTAATGCATTTCATTTAAACTAAAATTATCCATTAATTGGATGGGGATTATGAAAGCTTCCAAACATCAAACCAATTAATTTCATCTACTATATCTATATACATTTCATCAAAAAGCTTTTATCTTTTTAATTGTTAGGTTTGCAAAATGAGTAGAATAGTAAAGAGTGCAATTTTAATAGAACAAAAAAATAGAAAGATCAAGTACCAAACGACGGCGACGAGGCAGAGATTGAGCTGCGACAGCGACGAGGGAGAGAGCCAGAGATGAGCGTGAGAGAGAGGTAGAGAGTGAGCTGCAATCTAAGCTGAGCTGCAGTTGCGACGGCGACGAGGGAGAGAGGTAGTGACGAGAGAGTGATTGAGAGAGTGAGGGTTAAGGGTTTTGAAAGAGTGAGGGAGAGAGGCAGAGAGTGATTGAGAGGGTTTCATTTCACGAATAAGGGTTATTCATTCAGTCCCAAACGTGAAACGACGCCGTATTAGGGGGGGGGGGAAAGGGACAGAACGACGTTGTTTTGCTCTTGAAACAAAGCAGCCCGCTTAAACCGTTTGAACCGGTCACGGTTCACAGAACCGGACTGTCGGATTGCGGTCTGGATGGTTCCATGCTTTTTTCGCATGGAACGGTTCTTCACCTTAAATGGACCACAGATCTGAACGATTTGAGGGTTTTCCGGTCGAACCGTACGGTCCGGTCCAGGTTTAACAACCTTGCCCTCACACACAGATAAGATAGGTGATGGATTGGAGAGAAACTTGTACCTAGATAAGGCTCACAGCACACTGTTATTAGAGCAGCGAAAGATATAATTATTAACTAAATTGTACTATAATTTATCTACTAATCTCTAAGTACGTGCTCATGCGCATGCTTAGAAACTCTTCTATTTTTTTTTTTTAGATTAATAATTCTTATTCATCATAATATGTAACTCACGAAAAAAAGTAATATAATGAAAGAGTATTACATTCATCGTAGCATTTGACCTTCCCATTTTTTATTCCACTTCGAATCCTTCATTGAATCAAATGGAAACAATTACATTTATCTTGTCGCACAATAACAATAAGCACTCATTATATTTTTGTTGGGAAGTAACTAAAAAATGAAAAGTAGATTTATCGTAATATCACTGGAATGGTAGAATTAATCAACTTCGAATGCTTTTTCAAAACATTCTTTTGCCCTGGAAAATATTAATATCACATAAGTAGTAGAATTGAAAAAATTCAGTTTTGATAAAGCCATAAGCAAAAAGGATAATACATGCTTGTGAATGTTTTAATTAAAAAAATTATTTGTATTTCTAAATGAATACATAGTTCCAAACCATTAATTAATGTTTGCTCCTCTTGCAATTACATTATAAATAATTTTTTAAAATGCTACACATAAACAAATTAACCCAAAAAAAAAAAAAAAATATATATATATGCCGTTTTCAGGAAGATACAAGTTTTTTTTTTTTTTTTTTTGGGGGGGATAAAAATATCATATAACAAAATTAATATTGTTAATTTGTTACAAAAGGAACATTTTTTTTTTCAAAATTTTAAAAAATGTGTATTATTTGAACTAGGGATAAGTTCATTATACTTTCCCTTTGTTTGTTTGTTTTTTTTTTTTTTTTTAACTAAACTTACTTATAGTATAAGGGTGGAATGTGGAATTATCTTCATTTTATAATATACTATTCCTCGAACACAAGTTAGGGAGAAAATAGGAAATTTCAAAGTTTTCAAGATTAAGATTGCATACAATAGGGATGAGAGGAACCACAATTTCTTGATTTAGTGGGAAGTTGGGAAAGATTTATTTAACAATTAAAGTTATTTGTGAAGAAAGAAGTATTGAAATGCTAATTGATTAAAAAAAAAAAAAGAATAAAATTGTTAGAGATTTATTTAACAATTAAAGATTTTTTTTTTCTTACATTGATAATTGGAAGTGAGGGATTTGAATCATGGATTTTTCTGTTGGAAACATTAAGAAGTGCCAAGTCGAGATAGCTTATAAAGCTCTTGGCAAAGTTTGTTTGTTTTTAACTGTAATTTTTATTATTTTACTATTTGAAGTTCTTGACATCATTTTCTTTTACCTTTTTTAAAAAAAAAAATATATATATATATATATAAATAAAAAATAAAAAGCCTTGCTGCAATATTAGAGTATAGATTTTTTATTTTTAATAATTTGATAGTTACAATATTGGAGATGGCCCATAATGGGGTTTAAGCTTTAATTCTTCTCACAAAGGAGATAAGACAATGTCGTGGAACTACATGGCTCTTGTCACAACAAATATATTTTATAAAAATTAAAAGATGAGACTAAATAGTAATACTATTTCCATAATATATATATATATATTTAATACTCTTAGTTTGGATTTATAATGCACTAGAAGTCTCCTATGAAATTCATCCAAATAACAAAAAGACACTAGTTAACCATGCATCCAAAGATAGGGATTTTTTGGTAACATCCAGACATGTATTGAACATTCAAACTGTTCATTACCCCAAGTTTCGTACCCTCATCCTTGACTTTGAAGGCAAAAAAGGCTATCTCTTATTTCTCATGGCATCACACCCACCCCCCCGGGGTATGGTGGTTTTCAAGGCTTCTTTATTGAAGTATCTATTAGTAGCAAAGTGACCCAAGTACCCAACAGACATTTATCCCTAAGAGTCTTTAGTGACCATCTTCTTATCAATCATCAAAATTTCTTTTACTTCATCTCATGTTAATGTTGCTATTAAACTTGTTATAATTTGTCTACCTTAACATATGTATAGGGAAAACATGTACCCTCACACACAGATGAGATAGGTGATGGATTGGAGAGAAACTTGTACCTAGATAAGGCTCACAGCACACTGTTATTAGAGCAGCAAAAGATATAATTATTAACTAAATTGTACTATAATTTATCTACTAATCTCTAAGTACGTGCTCACACGCATGGTTAGAAACTCTTCTATTTTTTTTTTTTTTAAGATTAATAATTTTTATTCATCATAATATGTAACTCACGAAAAAAAGTAATATAATGAAAGAGTATTACATTCATCGTAGCATTTGACCTTCCCATTTTTTATTCCACTTCGAATCCTTCATTGAATCAAATGGAAACTGTGGGGGGGAAAGCCCAACCATACGTAGTGGGTCTAGAGCCCAATGTGAAGCTTATTGTATGTCCGAAGAGGCTAAAATTGTTGAGGGATACTTCGCACGAAAGAAAGATACTTGGGAGCGAAGAAGATCCGTCCGAAGAGAGTATCAGTATTCCGAAGAGATCATACTCCTCGGGTGTAAAGATTCTTGGTCATATAAGTATCTGAGGAGTTCGAATGAGTTTACTAATAACTTCAACAGTCTAGATAAGCTTTGGACACACCTGGAGATAAGAAGAATTGAGAAATATCTAAAAGGAAAAGCTGCCACCACCGTATTAAATGCACTGCAGCAACTTTTCTGGCCGCATTTATGTAGAAAAGATCCCTGAACAGTATAACCTCAACTACCGCCACTCACAAAAAGCTGAGGAAGATACATGACATGACATGTGGTTAGAAACTCTTCTATTTTTTTTTTTTTTAAGATTAATAATTTTTATTCATCATAATATGTAACTCACGAAAAAAAGTAATATAATGAAAGAGTATTACATTCATCGTAGCATTTGACCTTCCCATTTTTTATTCCACTTCGAATCCTTCATTGAATCAAATGGAAACTGTGGGGGGGAAAGCCCAACCATACGTAGTGGGTCTAGAGCCCAATGTGAAGCTTATTGTATGTCCGAAGAGGCTAAAATTGTTGAGGGATACTTCGCACGAAAGAAAGATACTTGGGAGCGAAGAAGATCCGTCCGAAGAGAGTATCAGTATTCCGAAGAGATCATACTCCTCGGGTGTAAAGATTCTTGGTCATATAAGTATCTGAGGAGTTCGAATGAGTTTACTAATAACTTCAACAGTCTAGATAAGCTTTGGACACACCTGGAGATAAGAAGAATTGAGAAATATCTAAAAGGAAAAGCTGCCACCACCGTATTAAATGCACTGCAGCAACTTTTCTGGCCGCATTTATGTAGAAAAGATCCCTGAACAGTATAACCTCAACTACCGCCACTCACAAAAAGCTGAGGAAGATACATGACATGACATGCACTCAAGTAGGGACCTAGATGAAGAACAAGTGGACAATTGGGATGATGGAGAAGGATATTATATAAAGAAGAAGGGCTCCTAATAAGAAGGGGGAGAAAGAGAGGAGAAGAGAAAAAAGAAAGGTTATACTGTAGCCCTAAGAATTGTAACCAGTATTCAATTTATCATAAGTCTTTTCGGACTTCAGCTTATTTGATCTTTACGTGTATTTTTATGCTGGTTTATATTTGGATGTTATGATCAACCGTTGTGAGCTCCACAGTCAACCTAACTCTATCATTCACACTCTACAAATTTACTGTTTTGGGCTTGAGCCACAAATCCTAACCTTACAAAAACAATTACATTTATCTTGTCGCACAGTAACAATAAGCACTCATTATATTTTTGTTGGGGAAGTAACTAAAAAATGAAAAGTAGATTTATCGGAATATCACTGGAATAGTAGAATTAATCAACTTCGAATGCTTTTTCAAAACATTCATTTGCCTTGGAAAACATTAATATCACGTAAGTAGTAGAATTGAAAAAATTCAGTTTTGATAAAGCCATAAGCAAAAAGGATAATACATGCTTGTGACTGTTTTAATTAAAAAAATTATTTGTATTTCTAAATGAATACATAGTTCCAAACCATTAATTAATGTTTGCTCCTCTTGCAATTACATTATAAATAATTTTTTAAAATGCTACACATAAACAAATTAACCCAAAAAAAAAAAAATATATATATATATATATATATATATAAGACTGAATCACACCAAAGCTATAATTTACAAAACAATTACCGTGTTATCAGATTCCAAATCAACCAAACATTCCTAAGAACCACATTGAATCAAAACGTGAGACCATAAAACAATATTGGACAATTTTCAAGTATAAAACTTTATAAAGTCGTAGGAATGGAATTAAATATAAGTACCACTAAAAAATTGTATAAAACATTCTTACATGTAAATCGCATGGCCTATCCCATCTTTTCAATTGCAGCGTTCAAAGATGAAGGGAGACACTGACTATATTATTGAAGGAAGCAAACTGCAAACTTGGAAATGTATCCCATGAAGGAGTAATAAGGATAATATTGGGGGAAAGCCCACTATGTTTGGGATAGTTTACAAATTCCCCCTTTATCTTTGAAACCAATCAATTTCCCTTTCTATGTTTGGAAAATGAGCAAATACTCCTAATCTGTTACTTTTTCAGTTAAATTCAATGAAATTACAATAATTACAAATGCAA
This sequence comes from Quercus suber, assembly GCF_002906115.3. Taxonomy (NCBI): domain Eukaryota; kingdom Viridiplantae; phylum Streptophyta; class Magnoliopsida; order Fagales; family Fagaceae; genus Quercus; species Quercus suber. The sequence continues at coordinate 741,942 of NW_027069701.1, read as the reverse complement.
GTTAAGAAAACAATAATGCAATTTTCAATTTTTTCTCTTCCTTGTGGTGTGCAACTAATAATTTCCTTAAAATTCTTGTTAGGCTTAACTAAGAAAGTAACAAATCTAAAGTATTTGCTCATTTTCCAAACAGAGAGGGGAAATTGGTTGATTTCAAAAATATATGAGGGAATTGTGGACTACCCCAAACATAAAGGGGTAGTTTACAATTCCCTCATATATCTTTGTTAAAGGGATAATATTTGTTTGGTTTTGAAAACTAAAAAACAAATGACAATTATTCAATCGTTTTATTTTGAAAACTATTAAAAAAAAAAAATTGACAACTATCCAAACTTTTCGGTAGTGATAAAGATAAGAAAATAAGGATAATATTTGTTTTAAAATGTGGGGTTCAATAAAAAAAAACTAGCCTCATCACATGCGCTCTGCACGTGCAATGAGGCTCTTTCTTATTTTGAGTTTAATGTTGTAATTTTTCAATTTGAATTTGTCTATTGTTAGTGAGGTTACATGAGAAGGGATTTTTAAGAAGCTAGAATTTAGGATTTTGAAAAGGAGTAAACTGTTCGGTTTAATGTGTGCTAATTTTTAGGAAAAAAATGTATTAAACATGTATGAGATATATTTAAATGAGATGTGCTACAACCACAACATTTTTACAACAAATCATAGGTGGTTAGTTATTGTTGGTTCAAATTTGAACATAACACTAAGATTATGTTTTTGCCCCAACAATAACAACCAATAACAACTTGCTACTTAGGATTTGTTGTAAAACTGTTGCGAAAATGTTGTGGACATATCATTTCTCTATTTAAATAGAGAGTGTGTGCTAATTTTTAGGAAAAACGTTTCTCAAATAGTTTTTTGTTTGAATTTTGTTGAATTATAATTTTAACCCTATTTTTTATTTTTTAGGAATAAGAATTATTAAATTAGATTAGGGGTATTTTGACATTTTTTAAAGTCATAACTAATTTTCTGAATTCTCTTATTATATAGAGAAGAGATAAAGAAAACCGGTGAATGACAACTTGAGTTTAGGAGTTAGTGGGTTTGCTAAACAATTTGTAAAGAAAAAAAATTTTAATTGTTGAAAGAATAGATTTATAGTTTAGATTGAATTTGAAAACCAAAAGAAAAGTTGTCCTATTTTGTAGGCAATATTATACATGAAAGTTGTAGTTAGAGATGTATTTTTACCAGGTTATCCTTCAATTTTATCTCTATTTAGACCTAAGATTGTTAGGGTATTTTTGAATTAGCGAAAGAATGTTTCGTACAGTTTTATGGTTGTACTTTTATTTACTTCCATTCCTACAACTTTATAAAGTTTTATGCTTGAAAATTGTACAATATTAATCTATGGTCTCATGTTTTGATTCAATGTGGTTCGTAGGAATGTTTGATTGATTTGGGATCCGATAACACAGTAATTGTTTGGTAATTTATAGCTTTGATGTGATTCGGTCTTATATGGTTTTTTTTTTTTTTTAACTTGGGTTAATTTGTTTATGTGTTGCATTTTAAAAAATTATTTATAATATAATTCCAAGAGAAGAGCAAACATTGATCAATGGTGTGGAACTATGTATTCATTTAGAAATAAGAATAATTTTTTGAATTAAAACCTTCACAAGCATGTATTATCCTTTTTGATTATGGCTTTATCAAAACTGATTTTTTTTTTTTTTTTTCAATTCTACTACTTATGTGATATTACTGCTTTCTAGGACAAATGATTTTTTTTTTTTTTATACAAGATAGAATTTCTACTCTAGCCTAATCTAAGTGTATATATGTGTGAAGCTTTCTCATAGAAACTTAAACCTCGGCCCTTGCCCCCCACACTCTACAATATTAATCTATGGTCTCACGTTTTGATTCAATGTGGTTATTAGGAATGTTTGATTGATTTGGGATCTGATAACATAGTAATTGTTTGGTAATTTATAGCTTTGGTGTGATTCGGTCTTATATGGTTTTTTTTTTTTTTTTTTTTTTTTAACTTGGGTTAATTTGTTTATGTGTAGCATTTTAAAATTTTTTTTTTTTTTTTTTTTTTTTTTTAACTTGGGTTAATTTGTTTATATGTTGCATTTTAAAAAATTATTTATAATATAATTGCAAGAGAAGAGCAAACATTGATCAATGGTGTGGAACTTTGTATTCATTTAGAAATAAGAATAATTTTTTGAATTAAAACCTTCACAAGCATGTATTATCCATTTTGATTATGGCTTTATCAAAACTGATTTTTTTTTTTTTTCAATTCTACTACTTATGTGATGTTACTGCTTTCTAGGACAAATGATTTTTTTTTTTTTTTTTGATACAAGATAGAATTTCTATACTAGCCTAATCTAAGTGTATATGTGTGTGAAGCTCTCTTGGAGACTTGAACCTCGGCCCTTGCCCCCCACACTCTGCAATATTAATCTATGGTCTCACGTTTTGATTCAATGTGGTTATTAGGAATGTTTGATTGATTTGGGATCTGATAACACAGTAATTGTTTGGTAATTTATAGCTTTGGTGTGATTCGATCTTATATGGTTTTTTTTTTTTTTAACTTGGGTTAATTTGTTTATGTGTTGCATTTTAAAAAATTATTTATAACGTAATTGCAAGAGAAGAGCAAACATTGATCAATGGTGTGGAACTATGTATTCATTTAGAAATAAGAATAATTTTTTGAATTAAAACCTTCACAAGCATGTATTATCCTTTTTTTATTATGGCTTTATAAAAACTGATTTTTTTTTTTTTTCAATTCTACTACTTATGTGATATTCCTGCTTTCTAGGACAAATGAATGTTTTTTTTTTTTTTTTAATACAAGATAAAATTTCTACTCTAGCATAATCTAAGTGTATATAAGTGTGAAGCTCCTTCCTGGAGACTTGAACCCCGGCCCTTACCCCCCACACTCTACAAGCACTTATAGTTGTTGACTGACCATCGCACCAAGGGTGTGCAGTGGTACAAATGAATGTTTTGAAAAACATTTGAAGTTGATTAATTCTACTCTTCCAGTGATATTCCAATAAATCTACTTTTCATTTTTCAGTTACTTCCCCAACAAAAATATAATGAGTGCCTACTATATAGTTAGTTAGTTACTAATGGATAATAAACAGTTAAAGTTGTATGGAGAAGTAGAATAGAAAATGGGAAGGTCAACTGCTACGATGAATGTAATACTATTTTATTTTAATAACTCTTTTCTATGAGTTATAGATTATGATGAATAAAAAATTATTGACCAAAAAAAAAAAAAAAAAAGAGCTTCTTAGCACGTGCGTGAGCACATGCTTTGAGGCTAATATTATTTAACTTTATTAAATGTGCTTATTTTCATTTATGAAATTGTAAAAAATTGATTCACCAACTTTATTATTAAAATTATATATAATTATTACTATAAATGGATTATTTATATTATCAATAAATTACAAATAAAAATTTGATATCTTATGAACGTCTATTAATTTACACGATTTAATCTCAATTTTAATAAATATATTTTTGAACATGTATACTTGTAATTGTAAACATATTATGTTATATATACTTAATTGAGTCTCAACTCGCAAGCTTATTCATGTACACATTATGAGCTTAAGTTTGATTCATTTATTAAATAAACGAACATAAACACATGTTTTAATGAGTTTAAGTTCAGGTTGTTTATAAATAGCTTGGTTCATTTATAGCCCTAACTCTTATAAATGTTTCCTTATAGAGAAATTGTAGAAGGGACTTCAATTTGGGTTAGAAAATTGCATAGGTATAGTGATGATGATATTCACTTTTTTCCCAAAATATATTGACAGTTGTTAATTTTAGATGAAGTATGAGGCCCGTTCACACTTTCATTCAAAGAGACATCATAAAAGCCATTAATCTCACTAAAAATTGTACCAACTGCCATAAAAAGAAGTATGAAGGCCTGTTTACACTTTCATTCAAGAAGACATCATGAAAGCCAATTGATCTCACCAAATATTGTACCAACTGCCATAAAAAGTGGGGGAAAGAACAAACAATCTTGTGACATTAGTTGAAATGTGAGCATAGGATGGAGAATCAAGTTGTGTTATTGTGTTATACAACATTGCTTGTGTAAAAAATATTGGGGGAAGGAGGGATATATATGATTAGGGGCAATAATTCCCATGGTCCCAAAAAGGTCTTCGCAAAAGTCAATGGCAAGAAAGTTACAAATTTTAAAAAGAAAATGGGTTCAAAGAATTCAACTCTATGATTAGTTACTAGGACTCTGTAAACCAATGATAAAAGCTTGATTAGCGAAATTTGAAGTTTCATCTTTTTCTCTATGACTTTGTGTCTATTATAAGAAAAAAAAAAGTATAGAATATACATATAATTGAATGATGAAGACCACAGCAGAATTGATTTAATATTTTTCATTCATATGCTTGGAAGGCCAAAAGATACGAACAAGGAGATCCAGCCATGTGGAAATCACATGGCCAACCCCAACAACTTTATGCCATCATCCCACTTGTTATTAAGTGGATACATAGATTCCCACTATAATTCTTCCACCTTTTCTTGTGTTCATTCATCAAAATCTTAGGCTATGACCGATTGATTAGAAACCAGCTGCCTCACCAGCAATTCCAAATTTGGCTAGAGAGAGAGAGAGAGTGTTGACATGCTTTGTGCTAGTCTTGCTGTCTTGGAATAAGATTCATTTTGTGTGATAGTTAATAGTTTATCTATGGTTGGTGATTGGAGTATTGAAATTTTTTACATGCTTAACTTCAAAACCAATATTTGAGTATTTGTCCAATTGAATTGACCAACCAAACTACTTCTTGAATTCCAAACTACTCAGTACCTACCAATCCAAATTTTTAAATGCAGAGCTTACCAGAAAAATCTGGTTCAACTTCAACAAGATAGTTTTTACAGACTGATGTGAGTTACTTTTAAATAAAATTGTATAAATTCTATATATTTTCCTATCATACATAAACTGATATAAATGCTTTTAATATAATAAATAAATGCAGGCAGGAAAAGAACAATATATTGACTCCATAAAAAATTATACGCATCTGGGAGCACTAGACTCATATTGACTCCCTTACAAAAATCACATAAAAACTATAATAAGTTCTATAATGATGGTTATTGGCACCAGCTTGTCACTATTATTTTCAAATCAAATCATAATAATTATATGATTTAATCTCAACAGTGCCTTCACATTCGATGGAATTAATTCAAGTTTTCACCTCACATCAAAGACATCTTCACATTTTGATGGCAATAGCCCGAGTTTTCTTTTTCTTTTGTAATTTTATTTACAATCAAAGGTAATCTTTGGAGTTTGGATCTCCTTTCATTCCACTACAAGTCTACAAGCTATCCGCCAAATTTTCCTCATTGAAATTATCCAAAAAGAAAATCCTCATTGAGTGATTTTTGATGTTTTTACAATTTTTAGTGATTTCTTTTTAGACTTTTATTAGGTATTTTGATAGATATTTAGTGATTTATTTTTTTATGTAATAATATTTTAAGGTTTTTACTAATGAATGCCCTAATCTATTAATATACTATTTTAGGAATTTTTTATTGGGAAAAAAAATTGATTTTTAAGAAAATTTTATGGAAAAAATTAAAAACTAACTGATTTTTTTTTTTTTTAATATAATAAATAAATGCAGGCAGGAAAAGAACAATATATTGACTCCATAAAAAATTATACGCATCTGGGAGCACTAGACTCATATTGACTCCCTTACAAAAATCACATAAAAACTATAATAAGTTCTATAAAGATGGTTATTGACACCAGCTTGTCACTATTATTTTCAAATCAAATCATAATAATTATATGATTTAATCTCAATACTGCCTTCACATTCGATGGAATTAATTCAAGTTTTCACCTCACATCAAAGACATCTTCACATTTTGATGGCAATAGCCCGAGTTTTCTTTTTCTTTTGTAATTTTATTTACAATCAAAGGTAATCTTTGGATCTCCTTTCATTCCACTACAAGTCTACAAGCTATCCGCCAAATTTTCCTCATTGATATTATCCAAAAAGAAAATCCTCATTGAGTGATTTTTGATGTTTTTACAATTTTTAGTGATTTCTTTTTAGACTTTTATTAGGTATTTTGATAGATATTTAGTGATTTATTTTTTTTATGTAATAATATTTTAAGGTTTTTACTAATGAATGCCCTAATCTATTAATATAATTTTAGGAATTTTTTATGGGGAAAAAATTGATTTTTAAGAAAATTTTATGGAAAAAATTAAAAACTAATTGATTTATTTTTTTGCAAAATTTTCAATTATTCATAAAAATTTTCCTAAAATGATTGATCAATGAATGCCTCTTAACCGAATTTATATTCTAAATATAACATGAAACCAACAAATATAAAACCTATGAGGTATAATAATTACACACAAACAGATAAACTCCTTTACGTGTGTTGATTATTTGGATCATTTGGGCATAGAAAAATGGGATAATATGTTAATTTATTTTCATCTTTTGGGAGGACGAAGTGTTATTCATTAAAAATCTGGATATAATGAATCAAATTTTATTACACTTTTTTGTTGTTGTTGATAACCTCAAATTTTACTACACATCAGAGTGTAATTTAACCCCTGGATTGTGCAAAAATTGGATGACACATGTCTGCTTAGGAATGGTAGAAGGCGCACTGAGCTAGTGTAAGGCGCACTGAGCTAGTGGTAGACCCCTCCATTTCAAATCCCAACCTCCACACGTGCCGAAGATCAGGAACAGCCATCAAGCACCAAACTCTCCCCACACCGGCACACACGTGCGCACGCCGAAGCCCAGAGAAAATATAGGCAAAAATAAAACAAACAAACAACAGCAACAACAAAAAAAAAAGCCCCCCCCCCCCCCCAAAAAAAAATATATATCAGTTTATAGTTAATAAATAAATAAATATAAATAATATTAAAAAAAGTCAAGAGGAAGAGGAGCAGAACAAGTTGTGCTGTGTTCTGTTCTGTTGTGGCTTTTCGATCTCTTCTTTCTTTCCGCTCTCATATTTTTATTAGAGCCCCGGCGAGAGAAAGAGGAAGAGAAAGAAAAGCGCGCGTGAAAAGACCATTTGCCCCCCCCTCCCCCCCGGGTTCCTCTCTCTCAATCTTTCGCTTCTGATTTTTGTGCGGACCACCATGAACGAGAAGGCCAGCGTTACCAAAGAGCTCAACGCCAGGCACAGAAAGGTTTTTTTTTTTTTTTGAAAATAATCTCAAATTCAATGAAATGTTAAATTCACAACTCGTTTTGCGCGAAAAAAATGACCATGGATCATTGATTTGGCTGTTGTGCTGTTTGATTGGTTGCTGAGAAATCGAATTAGAAAGAAAATGAAAAATCTTGAAGACTTTGTAACTTGTTTGCGTGGCTTAAATCTCTAATTATGCCTGTTATTGATTTGATCTGTATGTTTTGGACCTGAAATATCTTTTTTAACATTGATTATGAATTCTGGTTTATTGGGGTTTATTCATGTAATTACTTTTGGCCACTTTTTTTTTATTTTATTTTTTATTTTAAATTTCTAATTCTTTTAATGGGGTGGGTTTGGTTAATCTTTGGTTTGGATTACTGGGTGCATTTCCATCTGATTCAATGGGGTTTCAGTTAAGCTCATTTTGTAATCATGTTGTTTTTAATTAGATTCATTGAATTCTATGGTTTTCTTTTTCATGTTATATCAGTTTTCAATAGGGTATAGCACCATGAACTTATATTTAGACAGAGAGAATTAATTGGATTGTTTCGATGATTCAAAGGACTCCGACATATGCTTTGATGATATTTTGCATCTAGTCATGTCTTACACATTGCAATGATATGCTGTTTATAACTGGGTTTTACCGTAAATGCAAGCTTGTTCAGTAGAATACTATGGTGCATAAATTTGAGTGTTTTCTTGTCTGTGGGGTTATAATTTTTTTTAATGGTGATGTGGGGATGAAACCAGATGAGCTTGAATACTTCTAGGATTAAATTATGCATAGATGAATGCATAAAAGGATGGACGTCAGTTTTCTGTGGTCAACTCTATCTATCATATGATAAACGTGACCTTGTACCGCTGCATGAAATATGGTTCTTTGTAGGCTGGGTGTAGGGGAAATTTTATATTTGTTTCACATGACAAAGGGATAATATGTCAGATTCTATTTCTTGAAGCAGTTTCTTATTACATGAGAAGCAGATGATTTAATATGTAAATTAGAATGGAGATGATTTTCTTGAGTTTTGGAACCATGGGCAATTTCAGAATCAAGAGGCATTGATCAATTTTTGTAATTTTCTTTGGATGTTAAATTTAGCTTTGTCTTAGACTTGATGTAACAGTTCTACTAGGCTTAATTATGCCAACGCTGTGCTTTTTGCTGTCGGTGTTTAATGTTAGTTATGTTTTTTGTTTGTATTATGATCTTTGCTTCATTTTCATCTACGTTTGTTGCTCCTTCAGTGTGTTCTCTCAATTATATTCTTATCTATACTACTTTAAATAAATGCAGATTCTTGAAGGACTTCTTAAATTGCCGGAAAATAGAGAATGTGCTGACTGCAAAGCTAAGTATGTACCTTGAAGAATTCAAAAGAGATGATCTGGATATTATTAGAAATTTTATGGCAAGGAGCCCAGAAGAGACATTGTAGATATTGTTCACTAGCAGGGTTCCAAGTACATAGAAAGAAATTTACTGTAAAAAAAATTTAAAAAAAAAAAAAAAAATTCATTGGTTATTCCAAATATAAGCATGTCACTATTTAAGTACATTACGAGTACAAGTTGCTTATAGTGACTTTACTACTATGCAGAGGTCCAAGATGGGCTAGTGTGAATTTAGGCATCTTTATATGCATGCAATGTTCTGGGATCCATAGAAGTCTTGGGGTACACATATCAAAGGTGGGTTATTATTATTATTATTATTTTTTTAAATTTATATGTCAATTAATCTATATCCATGGTCAAATTACAACCTTTCTTCGCAATAGGCTGATTTGTGTATCCAAAAATGGCTTTGGTTGCAGGTGCGGTCTGCTACGCTCGACACATGGCTTCCAGAACAGGTTGCGTTTATTCAATGTAAGCTTGTTTATTAGCTCATGGGCTTGAAAATATCTTGACTGATTTCACATTGAATTTAAGATTGAGAAACTGCCTACAGATTTTGATTTTATCTTTTCTATGTAGCAATGGGAAATGAGAAGTCAAATAGTTACTGGGAAGCAGAGCTACCACCAAATTACGACAGAGTTGGAATTGAGAATTTTATCCGTGCAAAGTATGTGATAAGAGCTAGCCTTATGAACTTGTATCTTACATTATATCATTTTAGTGCATTGTTATTCTTTTTAATGTACATTTGGTTACAATTATAAGGTTATATTTTCTTTTTTATTCATAGTAATTTTAGCACATTCTTCTAGGTATGAAGAGAAGAGATGGATTGCAAGGGATGGAAAACCAAAATCACCAACTAGAGGGCAGGAAGACAAGGCTTCTGTGCATTGGCAGAGGCCTGGTGAAAGAAGTGGGCATGGCCATATTTCTAGTTCCGAAAATACATATGAGGAAAGGAAGATCACTCGACCACCTAGTACTATTGTTACAAGAATTAGCCTTCCTGTTCCACCAAAAGGACCTGAGCAGGTATCTTGATTTGTATTTCGTAGTTGATTACCATTTACGTATAGTCTTTGCTTTCAAGGCAATTACCTGTATGGATAAGATGAACAAGTTGAACATGACGACTTCTAAAGTATTACTTTATGAACCATCATAACCTTTGGTCCCACAATACGTAGAGAATGCCTGTAATTTAGCTTTGCAGTGCCAGTTATTGGTGATGTCTAAAAGGGAGGCCCAAGGGGGCCATAAGCCCAATGCCTCTCACGTTTGATCATTTTACCTGGAAGTGTATCAAAATTCCACAAACTTACTGTAAATGTTTCCCCCCTTCCCTAGTCTCTTCATTGTCTGGATCTGTCCCTGCTTTAGTTCTAGTATCTCAAAAGGAATACTCTCGGTTATGGTCACAAATGGGGAGCTGATCTAGTTGGCTCAGCTATTGTTAGAGCAGTATTTATTATCTTTCTTAACCCAGATATTTGCAATACTGCACAATGTATTCTTTCCCTAAGTGCTTATCTCTGGACATCTGCAATTTGGGAAGAAATAAAAAAGAATCAGTGACCCTGTAGGGGACTCACAATGAGTTTATTAGACTGGCTTGTGTTTGTTCAAATCATTGAATGCGAAAGGAAATGGCCTTTATCATGAACGTAGATCCTTTCTTGTGACCTAGATTGCTACTTCTGCTGATTTATTTCCAGATACATCTTTGGCATTTGGAAGTGTAGCAATGGGTTGGGAGAAAAATCAGGGATGTTTTAATCATGGTGGTTGTCTATATAAACCATGCCAATGTGTATCTGAAAGTGAATTAAGTACATCATTGGAATTTCTGGGTTCTATATATTTTACATAGCAACAGTTTATTGAGCACAAGAATTTCAGATCAATGTATGGATCCTTTTCTGGTCTCAATCTTTGGTCTGAGGACCAACTATGGGTTGGCTGGCTGTCTATGTGGATGATAAATTTAATCTATTGCCATAATATTGATGAATTGCTGAAGCAATTGAGGAATTAAATATGAACGGTGTCAGTTATGCAGTGAACTAATATGGTTGAATCTACAGTTTAATTGATGTGTTTTCTTATCTCCTAAGCTATAATGGCTAAGACTGGTTAACCGAGATGATACCTGTTTTACCTCATTTTTTCCAAATCCTTATCTGCCTTTCTAGCTAAATTTGATAATAGTACTGCATTAGATTCTTTATGCATGATTTAACTACGTATGGGCAGGTTACTCCTGTTCCAAAGCCTCAACACGTTGAGAAAATAGAGTCAACATCGGCAGTGGCCCAAGATGAAGCTACAAAGCAGGCTTTGGATGCTGCTTCTGTCGTCTCTCCACCAAAAGTTGACTTTGCTACTGACCTTTTCGACATGTTATCCATGGATGGTCCAAGTGAAAATGGCTCAGAGGCAGCTTCACCTGATGATAATGCTTGGGCTGGTTTTCAGTGTACGTCTTTGCTGACTTCATATTTTCACTTTCTGGATCATCAAAACAGTATTGTTAATTTTGTGCATCTTTTTGCTAACATGTATGTTGTATTTGAGATTAAGGGTTATGGTTGTGCTTTTGTTTATGGTTGTTGCAGCTGCTGAAGAAGCATCAGCAGCTGAGAAAACTGGTCCGACAAAGCCAGTTGAAAGTAGCCCCCAGTCAGCTTCTGGAATTCAGGATCTTTTTCTAGATTCACCCTCAGTAATGCTTCCAGTTTCAGAGAAACCCAAGAAAGATGTAAAAAATGATATTATGAGCCTTTTTGAGAAGGTATATGCTTTGCATTATTTATAAGATTGTTATGAACTAATTTTTGACTAGGTTTATTTGTTTTAGTTAGTTATATAAGATTTATATTCGGTATTTGGAGTACCAGTGTAAAAGTTCATTTTTATTCAATTTGAAATAATTGAGCTTGTGGAACACCCAACATTTGTCTACGAGTTTGGTTGGAAGTGTATAGTTTTCTGGTTATTGTTATGCGTCTGCATGTAAAAATTAACAAACATATAAGATTATGTTTTGAATTGCAGTCAAATATGGTGTCTCCATTTGCTCTGCATCAACAACAACTTATGATGCTGGCTCAGCAACAGTCCCTTCTCATGGCTGCTGCAGCTAAATCTGTTGGTGGGGACCCAAAAGTTATTGGAAGTACTCAACAACCTGGGTTGAACGGTAGTATAGAATATCCCTACTCAAAGTTGGGCAAATGCTGGCTACCAGATCCCTGGGATGATAATGCCTGTTGGTGGCAGAGTGAACTACAGACACTCATGCAGGTAGAGTCCATAGTAGGGTTCATTAAGCTCTTAATTTGGTTTTATTAATCTTTATCTAGTGAGTTTCTCATTTTTGTATATTTCATCCGGAGTTAGACCAGGAGCATAGGACCAGCACATCCTGTGGGGAGCTCTGTTCCATTTCCTACATCTAGGTATGTCATTAATTTTGCTTGAGATCATTTTTTGCTCTATATCGGATTTTTGGAGGTCAAAAATGGAAAGAAATATTTCTTTGATGTTAAGTAATTAGAACTGAGAACCGAATTGAGTTGTTATTTCATGTGCCTGCTTGTTTGTAAGGCATTTTAAATGTTGTGGCTACTTGCATAATGGGCTAGAAATCACTGACGCGGCTACAGGGTTGCCGTACCGGAGTCCGATGCAGGGTGTGGCAGGCAACACCACTGCCCGCACGTTGGTGATGTGTTGGGTTTTTTTTTTTTTTTTTTTTTTTCGTTTCCGGATTCGCATCGATTCGGCTCCGACGCGCGCCGATTCGCACCAAACCGGGCCAATTCGGGCCGAATTGGATTGTATCAGCCGAATATCGGTGTGTTTCGGCTGAAAAAGGAACAGGCTGGTAAGAAAAAAAAAAAAAAAAAAACCTTAAACCGAAAATACCGTGGATATTGATATGTGGCTGTCACCATCACAATTTCACCGGCCTTAACCCTTTCTTCTTCTTCTTTGCTTCGTCTTCTTGAGGGAGTTGTTCTGTTCTGTTTGTTTTTTTTTTTTTTGGAAGAGTTCTGTTTCTTTTTTTGATAAGAACAACTTAAAAGGCTTTATTTTGTTTTTTGTGCCTCTCTGGCCAAACACGTGAGAGCCACATCTTCCCTCTTTTTTTCTTTTTTAATGGGAAGCTACACCTATTTTAATTCCTGCCACATGTATCCTTTATTTTCTTTTTGGTCTGACCAAATACATGAGTCACTAAGCCACATCTTTTTTCCCTTTTATTTTTTATTTTTTATTTTTATGAGAAGCCTCATCTATTTAATACCTTTGTCAATAATTCAAGTGTCAAAAAACTTTTGTGTACTTATTACTATCTTTTTTTATTTTTTTATTATTATTATTTTTTTTTATTATTGTTATATGAGTTTTCTATTATTATTATTATTATTATTATATATAAAAAAGCATGCTTAGCAATATATAAAATATTTTAAATAATTTTTTAATCACCGCACCATGCCATACCTGCACCCGAATTTGGAAACGCACCCGTGCTTTATAGATAATGGGTTTCTTATCCAGCACATGCCGGATGGGAAGTTCTCAAGTTGGGAAAGCTTGACTTGGTTTATTTTGTAGTATCTGCACAACTTTCAGAAAGTATACTCGTTTTTTAATGGCCTTGTGTCCCATCTGAGGTTAGCCCATAGCAAGCACTCCCTCCAATTCTTTTTCAACTCAAAATTTCAAGCATATCTTTTCATTGTCCCCCTCGTGCTGCCTTTTTTGACCTTGAACCTGGTGTCTGTTGTTTTTTGTGAAGGAAGGCCTAGATCACCTTTTTTTTTCTTACAAAGATTGACATATTGTGCATATATTTGTATTAATTTTGATGTGGGAAAAAGTGTCCTTCTGTACATACAAGACTTAACACCCCTCCACACCACCCAAAAAAAAAAAAACTCTTTTCTTACCAAAAAAAATGCCTCTATAAAAGCTGTTTGATATCAAAGAACAATGTTGAAAGTTTAATGCTAACTAAAACTTGAAAGAATAAGATCCCAAATAAATACTTACCAAGCTTTTGGTATGGTTCTTAACCCTTTCAAGATTTCATTCCTTTTCTTTTGGTGTGGTTTTGCACACTGTCAGTAGGTGAAAGTGAATCATCACTTTCCGGTAGTGTGGTTACCATTGCTATTGTTATAATGTGATATACTGCGTATATATTTATTTGGATTTCCAGTATGCAGTCAGTCAATCAAAGATTTAATCATCATTATGTGTTGTGAGTTTTGACATGCACCTGTGAGGAAGATTACCCAAACTTCCGCATGCACTAGTGTCCCCTTTTATTTTGCTAAACACTCTTAATAAATCTTAATATTCATAACTGTTGCCATTTCTCTCTTGCAGCCTTTATTCTGTGGGGCAAGCTACCCCAGTTAATGGGGCCACAACCACTGGAGTGAGTAAACCTCAATCAACATCTACAGTATCATCTGTTCCTCCAACTCAGTCAGCGAAGGATTATGATTTCTCCTCCTTAACACAAGGGATGTTTGCAAAGCAGTGAGTGGCCTTTGGGGTGACAATGCTTGCTTTGCCATACTAATACAAAAATAGTTGAATTACAGGAAAATAGCACTTGGAGTTTTCTTACCTGTACTCGGGGTTGTAAACCATTTGTAGAGGCAGTTCAGTTTTCTTCGTCTTGTCTGAGTGATTGCTTCATTTGTATGATTAGGTGTATCTGGAGAAATAAAAATGTGTTTAGATTTATTTTGAATTATTTTTTTTTTCCTTTAATCTGCATTTATTGATAAGACATCCAGATTATTCTCTTTGAATATATGGAGATTCATCCCGTGACTAAAAGGAGCACCTCTTTAACAAGTCCTGGGGTGATTGTCAGATTATGGATGATGATTGTTCGAATAGCAATTATATTTGATTTCTGCTGGATTTTGAGCTTTGATGCATCTGAGTGTGAGGCCTAGTGATAACGAATGAGTTCATTATTGGTTTCTGCTGGGTTTTGTGTTGATTTGTGAGGAGTTCATTGTTGCATATTTGTTTTTGTTAGTTAAACAAATGTGGGACAACCCACGTGAAACCCCATGCCTAACGATTGCAAAAGCTATAACAGTGTTTTTGGGTTAAGATTTTAAGCAGGAAAATTCTATTACGGAAATTTCTGGTTAGGGTGAACTAGAAAATGAATTTTCAAATATCAAGGTGGAATTTTAGCCGGGATTTGTGTGCTCCAAATCCTAGTTAAAAATTACACCTAATGAGTAGTCCACATGAACAAAGGTAGTAGATTAAGAGGAGTTTATTTTAAAATAAATACGGCGTGACAAGGGATTTCAAGCGGTGGACAAGATGGTTATGTAGTGTAGATGACTCGCACGAAGTTCAAACTCCTCTAAGTTCTCTCTATTTTGGTCTCTATAAGAGATAAAGATAAAGACTAGAGAAATTCTAAATTTTGTTCAAGTGAAAAACAATGAGTACTTAAAAAATGACTATTTTTTAGGTTCCGTTTGGATATAGCTGAAAACTGAAAAACACTATAGCAAAATAATTTTTAAATGTGTGAATAGTAATGTGAGACCTATTTTTAATGAAAAAGTTGTTGAAAAGTGAAATTTGTGGATCCGTTTAAGGGTCCGTTTGAATATAGCTAAAAACTGAAAAACACTATAGCAAAATAATTTTTAAATGTGTGAATAGTAATGTAAGACCTATTTTTAATGAAAAAGTTGTTGAAAAGTGAAATTTGTGGGTCCGTAAACAGTGCACACCGTGCACTGTTCACAGAAAAAGTCAAACATTTCGGCTCAAAACACGCGTTTGGCACTGTTCATAAGCCTAAAATCACTGTTCATGAACAATGAACAGTGCCAGATGCGCACCCAGGAGAAAAAAAAAAAAAAAAGGGCTGAAAAAAAGACGCTCTGCATTTTAGCCCAATCCAAACGGGCACTTAGTGTGCGTTTGGGAAGCGCGTTTGCGCTTCCTAGACGCACATTTTGCGTTTCAGAAATTTTTTTTTTTCAGCTTTCTCAGACAAATTTTTTTACTGTTCATCACTGTTACGGTTACTGTTCATAAACAGTAGCCGTAACATTTGACTTTTCCATACAAATTTTACTGTTCATGGACCCACAAATTTCACTTTTCAGCAACTTTTTCATTAAAAATGTGTTACACGGTACTATTTACATATTTAAAAATTATTTGCTACAATGTTTTTCAGTTTTCAGCTGTATCCAAACGGACCCTTAGTGTCATTTGGGAGGAAAAAGGGAATGAAATGGAATTTGAAGTATAGAATTTGTTAGAGCTTTGTAGACAAGAAGGTGTTCCAAGATTCATGAGATCATGAGGGGGAGGCTCATAAGACAAGCTAAAGGTCAGGTTTTTGGGCAATCTAATTGTGCAAGATATATAGGACCTAATCTCCATTTAACAGAATTGATGTTATAAAAAAATTGTGAAAATTATTGTGTCCCTAACATTGCCCAAAAACATATGCATAAAGAAATTATTTCTTATTTTAAATGTAAAGCCACTAACCTAGATTGACAAGTACTTTTCTTTTACCCTAGCTCCTTCCTAACCTACTAAACTCTATTTACTAAAACTTCTCACCGTAACAATTAAGTATTTTCAATTTCTTCTAAACATTTGGACTAGTCAACTGACTCACCATAAGTACAACAATTGTGCTATTGAAATTCTTTTACCCTAGCTCCTTCCTACCCATTATTCCCCCCAATTCGCACATCTAACTATTGTACAATCATCAGCTTTAGCATCACTCCTATGGACAAGAATTTCTCCAAGCCCATCTTATATTTATTCATCCCGAAGGGATAATTGGTAATGTACTAATGATCCTTTTGGAGAAAGCAAAGTGCCACCTCAAGACAAATATAAAATTTCTTTAAAAAAATTAGGTTGCTTTATTAAAGTTGGTCAATTAATAGTCACTATCAAATCTCTTTCACAAGGGAGTAAGTCTCACACTGATACATCGTCATGACATAAAATACAAACTGCTATAAAAGGGCTATAAGCCTATAATCCCTTTTGTAGAGATCATGGAATGTAAACTTGTTCGAGTGTTGTTATAATTTTGAGTGTGTGAGTGCCTGAAAATTTTGCAATTGGTATAAGAGCCTATATACTTTCCTTATCTGGTAAAAATTCATAGGTCTATTGGTAATCTTAGGCTTAGGTTTCAAATTAATAGGCTTTAATCTTGAATACTACTGTATATTTTAGAATGCCCCAAGTTAGAGTTCTATTGTTTTTAAGTACTAATAAAACTACAATAACATCTCTATTCGGTCCCATTTGAATTTTTTAAACATATTTTAGCAAAAACCGAAGACACCTTTCTCTGATGTCACCATCATTTTAGTCGAAGCAGTTCCAACAATTCTCTCTAGCTATAAAATTTAGTCAGCAAGGGGGAAAAATACACTGATTTTATTCATTCTAACCAAATAGCTTATAAAGATTAGAAAAACCCTCTTAACATAGGAGACGAAAATAACAAGTTAAACATTACAAACCCTCTTAACATAGGAGAACGAAAATAACAAGTTAAACATTACATTTTCAAGACCAAAGCCAAATAAGATTCATAGAAACTACAAATAAATTAAAATACTTGTATGCCGATGATAGCTAAAACAAAAAATTGAATATTTTTTAGGAAAATCAAAATAAATGCTCTTTGACTTTTTGGACAAAATAACACATTAATCTTCTGAATTGAAGGGAAAATTCGTTCAAAATCATGGGCTCTATTTGCTGGACTTCAAAATCATCTTGGCTAGGCTTTCGCATCAAATTGGGCTGGCTGAAGCTTGCGACACTCCTATGTCAAGGAGACAATGGTTTGAGACGGGAACCCATTCTCACCCTATCCTTTTGTCATTGCCATGCAATTCTTCGCTAGAATAGTGCAAGAGAAGATCAAGTAGTCCAATCAATTTATATTTCATTTCCATTGGAAGGAGTTGAAAATAACACCCCTAAGCTTTGTTGATGATCTTTTAGTTTTC
Organism: Quercus suber; assembly: GCF_002906115.3. NCBI lineage: Eukaryota > Viridiplantae > Streptophyta > Magnoliopsida > Fagales > Fagaceae > Quercus > Quercus suber. Next base: position 724,186 of record NW_027069701.1, on the reverse strand, counting down.
GTTGCTGTTGATTTTTCCTCAATTAAATAGGTAAAATAAGGCCCTGAAGAATTAAAGCACATGCCTGGGTTTTTCTATTAATCCCAGCAAGAGTGGAGTGTTTTTATCTGCTATTCCTCAGCATCTAATGAAACAAATTCTTGAAATCTTGTAATTTAAAGAGAATCAGCTTGTTAAATATTTGGGACTTCCTCTTATTTCTAGAAAATTAACACTAAAGGACTGCCATCCATTAATAAAGTTAAGGTAGAATCAACTTATGGGCTTCAAAGAAACTTACATTTTAGGGAGATTGCAACTCCTAAAATGCGGGCTTATTATGGGTAGCTTCGGTTCATTTTGAACCTTTTGGAGGCTTTCCGGTCTAAGAAAAATGAATATACATAGGTGCACACACACAAAACGTGTTTTGGAGGCTATTGGGCTCTGACACCGTTAGGTTTAAATGATGATTATAGACTGTTCTTGGTTCACCGATACAGCATCAGATTTTATTTATTTTTTTTTTTAAAAATTTATTTATGAACAGATACAGCATCAGATGCACCACTATTTTTCATGAAATAAATGAATTGCGAATTTGGTTGTAAATGAACCAAGCTCTTTGTAATTAGTTTGAACTCAAGTCAGGAAAAAGCTTCTTTATTTTTGTTTGTTTAGAAAACAAGCAAAGTTCAAACTTTAAGTTTAGGCTTATTTATTAAATGAGCCAAACTCATATATAATAATGTGTTTGTGAACAAGTTCGAGAACACAATGGCTCAATTTAACTATATATAGTATTATATTTTATATGTAAACATGTCTAAAAATATATTAATATAGACTTGAAATTGAATTGTATAATTTTGTTAATAGATACATATAATAGTAAATTATTATTTGTAATTTATTGATAATATAAATAGTCTATTCGTAGTAACTTATTGATGATATAAATAGTTTATTTGTAGTAAAAATTCATGGAATTTTGAAGAAGTAAAACATTTTAGTCATGATTTCACAATATATAGGAAAAAAAATAAGTTAATCAAGTAACTAGTAAACAAACTCGAGCTTGCTTGACAAGAGAATGAGCCAAGTTTGAATACAAAATCTTGTTTGATGATGAGCTCGAGCTCGGTTCATGTTAGGAAAAAAAAATGAACAAGTTTGAACTTTTAATACTTGGCTCGGCTCATTTGTAGCCCTAGTACTGAATTCATAAAGAAAAACTAATAATAAAGAAAGTTGTTGCTGATACATTGGCACATGCACTGCACAAACCATAGATTTTTTTTTTTTAATTTAAGAAAAAGAAAAGTACAAATCTTTAATTTTCAAAAGTCATAATTTCGTGATTATTGGTGTCTTTTTTAAATTGAAAATGGAAAATTATTGTAGGAGGCAAAATTTTAAGCCAATTATAAAATGCCACAATATCAAAATTTAGTGACAAATTTTAAATTAATATGTCATTAAATTAATTAAATTAAATGATGACATTTGTCATCCAAATTGACATCACATTGGCATATCAAAATTTGCCACGTGTCATTTGGCCCATAAGAAAAAGATAAATTTCCTATTCAAAATTTATGGATAATTATCTTTATAAATAAATAAAATAAAGATAAATTTTCTATTCAAAATTGATAGATAATTATCTTTATTAAAATAAATTAAATAGAGATAATTATTTATCTTTATTGATTATTATCTTTATCAAAATATGATATTTATCAAAAAAGATAAATAGAGATAATTATCTCTAATAAGAATTTGGGTCAATCAAAAGTCTACTACATACTTTCAAGTATATCAATTCGAAGTAGAGCTTATCCTCCAAAATCACTATAAATAGAGGACATCCCCTCTCATTTTCAGGGAGAAGTTTTCAAGAGACCCAAGCTCTGGAGAAATTCTATCTCAAGCATCTTTGAAGAACTTGAAGAACATTCAAAGGGCTTGAAGAACTTGAAGAACAATGAATCTCTAATAAGCTCAAAGCTAGAGATTTGTTGTGAAGACCGTTCAATCCTTCTTCCAATCAAAGTCAAGGAGATCTCATGTTCGAGTTCTTTGAAGTTCTATTGGAATCAAGCTAAAAAGCCTCCATAAACTCCAACAAACCCAAATCTTTGAAGCTCAACGGATCAAGCCTCTAAAGTCCTGAAGAACTTCAACTTACGAGCCTTCACATTCAAAGACTCGAAGAACAATAAATCTCTAATAAGCTAAAAGCTAGAGATTTGTTGTGAAGACCGTTTAATCCTTCTTCCAACCAAAGTCAAGAAGATTCATTGTTCGAGTCAAGTTCAATGAAGATAGAATCAGAGGGAATTCTTTTGTAAAAGAATTGAAATAGAGATTGTACTCATTATACATCAATACAAATTTATATTTGCAAACCATATTTCTTTTCAATTGTTTGATTTTCCGCAATTGGAAAAAATTTGTGTTTACAATTATATTTTAAACCACATAATTAATTTATGGTTGGATTTAAATTAAATCCAAATTTTCATAAATTTTAAATTATATTCTACACTTAACAAAAATGTTTTAATTCAAATCATATGTACATCTATTTACAATAACATCATTACTAGACATTAGTTCATTCTAAGCCACACGATTTTTTTTTTTTTTTTGGGTAAATTGCAAATTACACTCTTAAAGTTTGGGGGTATTTGGATTTTACATCATGAAATTTCAAAATTTGGATTTTACTCCTTAAAGTTTGGGAGTGTTTGGATTTTATACTCCCAAATTTTAAAACTTCAGAGTGAAAAATCTAAACACTCCCAAATTTTAAGGAGTAAAATCTAAATACTTCTAAAATTTAGGGAGTAAAATCCAAATTCTGAAATTTCAAGGTGCATAATCCAAAAACCCCCAAATTTTAGGGGTATAATTTGCAATTTACCCTTTTTCTTTTATAGAACCACATATTATGGGTTTATCACTAGCAGAGTGCATATTGCTATGCTAGAATAAGATAAAAAGATAGGTCACAAGAGAGGTTGAAGATGAAGCTAATACAAGGGTCACCATGAGTTGAGTGATGAGATACATGGAAAAGCCAAATATCAATGAAGTTTTGAGGAAAGAAACTAATGCGAAATAGTGAGAGTGATCATAATAGGGAACGAAAGAAAGATGGGGGTAAAAAAAAAAAATCTCATGTTATTTCAATTCTATAGTGAATCAAAATCTTTTGTCCCATAGATTGTTGTTTATCGAAATTACACTTTACCACCTTCAATTATAGAATTTTTTTTTTCATTTAACATTAGATTGCTAAGAATTTCGTTAGTTGCCCAGTTTCAAAACAAAGTGGAAAAATAGCATCTCGAGTTTTTAAAACTTGACTTCTGGGTACAAATCAAGTATCTAATACTCGAGATCCTAAGTACAATCATCTGACATGGACTTTTTTCCAGGTGGAGCCACGTTGAAATCGAGCTTCTAAAACTTGATTTACGATAGATTGAAAATTGAGTTTCTAAAACTTGATTTGTGATCATATTTCACCACTTCACCCTCCAAACCAAAACACGCTCGCACCCAAACAATACAAACCCCCATTTTTCAATTTCAATAAACCCATCGGCGGAGACTTCAGAACACTCTCACACAGAAATCAAACCCATCGGCGAAGACAAGTGCAGAAATCAGAAAACCCATCGGCAGACCTATTAGTGGAGACAAGTGCAGACATTAGAAAACCCATTGGCGGAGACAAACCCATCTCATCGGCGGCAAAAAACCCATCGGTGGCAAAAAACTCTCGTCTCCTCTCATCGACAACCTCTCACTCAAAACCTCACTCAAGTTTCACTTCTTCTTCCTCACGAACTTCTAAGTTCTTCGTGCAGATCGTCCAATCGCCCACTCAAATCTGTTCTTCCTCTGTTCTTCGTCGTCAGATCGTTCCTCAGTTCTTCGTCATCAGATCGTTCCTCTCTTCGTCGTCAGATTGTTGGTTCTTCGTCGTCAGATCATTGGATCTTCTTCAGGTCCGTTCTTTGTCGTCAGATCATTGGTTCTTTCTTCAGTTCTGTTGTTGCTCAAGTACCAAAATCGAGTCATAGAGATATGGTTTTGCTTTTTAGAACTCGAGTCTCAAAGACTCAAGATTTATGTGGCATTTTTTGTCCAACTCATCTAGCACAAGACTCGCAAAGCGAGTCTTTGAGACTTGAGTTTTAATATAGATCTTGAGTTTCTAAAACTCGAGATGCTAGTTTCCTAATACGTTTCAAACGCTTGTTAACTTACTACATTGTAGACCCTTACACAGTTAATCTGCAAATATCCCCTAAATTATACCATATATTACATTTTACACCCTAAAATTTTTCAAATACATGTTTTGTACCCCAAACTATGAACTTTGTTACACTTTGCACCTCGACGTTAAGTTTGCTGTTAACTTGGATGAAAATTCAAAGTTTAGAGTGTAAAATGTAATTAGGAGTATAATTTAAGATGGTAAAGTGTAATTTCTCTTTTATTTTTAAGAGCTTAAGAAGTGGGGCAATTAAGTCTTTTCATACTTTTCCATCCAAATTAACAGCAAACTTGATGTCGAAGTGCAAAGTGTAACAATGATCATAGTTAACACGTTAATAGGAGAAGCAAACATTGATGCCTCAAGTTAACACGTTAATACCTAAGTCATAGACAGCTTTCCCTCTCTCTTCTATATATATAAACTCTCACTCTCTCTATTTCTCGGCTCCTCCACGTAGCTGAAGCGTCTGATAGATGCTAATTTTGGGGTTTGTTGTGGATTAATCTCTTTTGGGGATAACCCATTTTGATTTTTGTTCAATTAGGTAAAGGGTTGGAGAGAAAAAGGTTTATCTTTGTTGTGAAAAATTTTGTTCCTAACCATGAGCAAAGCAGGAATGTGTTCATATTCATTCCTGTGTAACCAAATCTGAGAATTTGGAATTTGAAATTTTCAACGATTTCTCAAACAACAACTTTATCTAATTCAACAAAATTCAGGGAAAAAGGTTTAAGATGTCGAGTTGTATACCAATTTCAACCAAATTTAACTCCCGTCAAGATTTATTTAAAGTTTATCCAAAAAAAAAAAAAATTTTTTTTTGGTTAAACAAGATCATGATATTAAGAAACAACCAGCCTATTACAAAAAAAAACTCGGCTTTATCAAAAGTCAGCAAACTTTCCCTCATAGACGGTGGGTCATGGGTCATTCAAAAAAAACAAAAAAAAAAAATCAATTATTTTACAACTCCAATTTTAGCTAGACTGTCAGCTTGGCTTCCCTATAAATATGAGTTACTGTGCAGTTAGGAAGGACCTCATCAGGTTTCTGAAATCAGTTAAAAGAGTTTCCGACATAATATGTACAGAGGATAGATTGAATAGCATATAAACAAGTACTTCTGCATCCAATTCTATATTAATGTTCTCAAGGTTCAATTGCCGAGCCAGAGAAAAGGCCATCTTTAAGGCCCATAGCTCAGCCATAGTGCCAGAAATACTTCCTAGTTCCAAGTTTCCTTTCAAAACTAGAGATCCATTCCTCATTACTACTGTGCAGTACCCTACGTCCACCTGCTTTCTTAGGTTTACCAAAAATAGATTCCTCCATGTTGAGCTTAACCCAGCCTGGAATGGGTTTTTTCCATTTAACTTGGACCTGGTTCTATTTAATTGGTTTGTTGGAGTCATCAGGAACAATAGCAAAGAATTCGGCTCCTTTCTTGATACAATGAGAGTGTGTTTGGGTCAATTCTTCCAGATTGGAAAATTAAACTTATTTCGTTGGAGCCAGCTCAGTCATATAGCTTTGGGGGTACGCAATCTTCCAATGCATACGAGGCTGTGAGAGAAATGCCACTCGCAGTTACTTTTTAAACAATCCAACAGCGGGATCCCAAAAAAATCCTGCCTTGCGTTACTGATGCCCAAGTTCCTCCAAACATGGGTAATTGACTCAGCATACATACCACAATTCACAACTAGTATCAAGGTTAAAACCCCTTGAACCTAAAACTTCTCTAGTAGGGATGCTATAGTGAGAGCATAACCAAAGAAAGAATTTTATTCTTGACATAGTTTTAGAGTTCCAGGCCCACATGTTAAAAGTATCCAGGTTCAAAGGGTTTAAGCCTTTAGCAATTATATATGCCGATTTGAGAGTGAAATTTCCATCCTTTGAAAAAGCCCATATGTGTAAATCTTCCTGCAATGGATTTCAAGCAAGGAGAATCCCTTTAATTTCCGCATGATGTAATCCGGTAAAACAAAGGAAATCCCAATATCATTAGAAAGGAAATCCTTAACAGAGATGTTCCCTTCCCCATCCATTAGAGGGACTTCAATTTGTTTCCTAAAGGGCCTGAAGCCAACCAGAAATCATCCTAAACACTTATAGCTTCCCAATTGGAAATTGACCATTTTAATCCTTTGTTAAACACTACACCCCCTTCCTTAAAAGCTGCCTATATTCAAGATGCAGGTAATCCCCTTCCCCTTTCACTAATTCTGGAAGGCGTAAGATATTATATAATAAGCATTTGAGCCCAAGATGCACTTGAGTTCATAATATTTGCGTGAATGGAATCCTTAAATTAGGCTATATAAAATGGCAGAAGGGATTCTCTTTTTTGTTTGAGAGATGGTTGACATATTGGCTGCAATAAGAAGCTAGGAAAAAAAGATTTTTTTTTTTTTTTTTGGGGAGTCAAGGAAAAAAAATTTGATCTAGGGGTGTTTACATAGTTTACCAAAGTTATCCTTGGATGAAACATGGACATTATCTTGGAGTGCTTACCAAACTGGAAAAACCGTACCAAAACCGCTCTCAAAATAGCATAACCACACCACACTGCAAGTAATAGTGCATCGCACCGCACGATACAGTGTGGTTTGCGGTTTATAGTAAAAAAACTGCACAAGTCGCACCGCACCCTCTCTATATATTAATATATTTATTTATTTTTAATATTAAATATATTATTAATAGTTTAATAACCCTAGTTTCAAAAAAGAAAAAATTGATAACCTTAGCAAGGGTTGACTAGGAAAGTTAGCCCAAAATAAAGAAAAACTAGTTCAATAGTTTAAAACTTGACCCAAAATAAAGGCACAAATTAGTTTTGGGCTGGGAAGAAAAAGCTCAAAATTTGAAAAATATACCAACTTCAAATAGTTCAAACCGCATCTTATACATTGCACTACACATGTGACCGTAAAAATGAAATGCGATGCAATTATGGTTTTGGTTAAACTCTAAATAGCACCGCACTATATATGTGACCACAAAAATAAGAAGGAGTGCAGTTATAATTTTGGCTAAACCGCACTGCAAAGTGCAGTGCTAAAAATGGCATAAAACTATACTGCACTGCATCGCAAATACCCCTAACATTATCTAAGGCTACCCCTATTTGGAATCTTCAATTTTGATGCCTAAAATATCCTCAAATTTACCAGTTTGTAAAACTTAAATAATAAGGTTAGACATGTAAAATTAATATTTTAAAAACTCCTAAATTTTAGATAAATTTGAAAAAAAATATTGCCTAGAAAATGGGAACACTCCCACTAAGCCACTTATTCTAAACAACCGTACCCTTTTTTTGTTCTTTAAAAGAAAATTAGAAAAACAAGTTAAATAATGCACGTTCCTAATATTTTATTAAAAGAAAAAAAAAATACTCACGTTCTAAAAAAAAAAAAAAAAAAACTCAACTAAATAGATATGCACATTTGATTTTCACTCTCCCACGTTTAACTCCTATAAAACTCATACAATTTAAACTACTCTTAAATTCAAGTTTCACTATTTTGTTGGTTTTTAAATTCTATCTAAATTTTAAATTAATTCAGTCAACCATTTTAAAATCTTTTTTTTAACAATTTGTTTAGCATAGGATTCTAATAGCCCACTGCCCACTAACCAAAACCTCTCTAAACTCTAATGATGATTTTTCTTTTTTCTAAAAAAAAAATCCACTATCTCTAATTTATACTAGCCTTTCAGCGCGTGCTCAGAGGCTCTTAAATAAAAATTCATAAGAGTGTAATAAGTGTTATGCATGTATATCTATACTACTATTTAAGGAACTTCCCGGTTTGGACTGGATATTTTTTTTGCTCCAAAATACCCCTGTACCCTAAGTTTAAGTAAAGGCAAAACTTTAGGATAACACTGTAAAAATATATCTCTAACTCTCACCTAAAATATTTCCTTCAAAATAGGATAACTTTCCCATTAATCCACTTCTTCAAAGTAACTATAATTTTACGATTTAAAAAAACAGAAAAAAAAAAGTTATTAACATTTATCAAAAAAATAGAAGAACTTCTTAGCACGCGCTCTCAACTAAGCACGTACTCAGAGGCTAGTCTCAACTAATGTTGATAAAACACAAGTTAAAATTTTGGTGAAAATTACATTTTCGTCCTTACATTTTCATGCGATTCTCACTTTGGTCCTTAACTTTTATTTTTACCACTTTTAGTCTCTATCCTGAAAAATGTGTCTCGTTTTTGTCCCTGCCGTTACATTAGAGACGGAAAATGCACACGTGGCAAACGGAGTGCACTGTTGGCACACTAAAAGTTGACGTGGCCATTAAAATATTATTAAAAATAATTATTTGGCATTTTTGAATACTACATTAGCATTTTAATTAATAAAAAATTAAAAAAATTAAAAAGCCTAGAAAATAAAAAGCTAGGCCAGAAAATAAATAAAATTTTAAAATAAACATTAACCTGAAATTCGGATCTCAAAAAAAAAAAAAAAACCCAGAAATTAAAAAAAAAAAAAAAAAAAAAAAAAAAAAAAAACCAAACCCCTGAGCTTGAAATTGACCTCACCAACCTCTCTCCGAAGCAAGCGTGATTGTTTATTCATGTTGAAGAACATGAATAAACAAGAACTTAAACCCAGATGTCAAGAACACAACGCCAGATCACAAGAACGAAGAACATAGTACTCAAAGATTTCCTTTTCCAACATTTCTCATAACACAAATTCAACTAAATACATAGAATTTCATCCTAAACATATCTCCAAAACCAGTAAATCAAAACCCAACCAAATCAACAACAAAACATCTAAATCATCCAACATCAAAAACAAAACAAAACCCAATCATCAAACCAAAATCCATAAATTCCAGACCACAAATCCTCAACAAACCCCAGAGAAAACCCAATCATCAACATCGATTCGTGCAATTCCAAAGCCTTCGCTAGGCCGCAGCAGCCGCCATGTGATGCGCGGGACGTTGATGGTGGTTCGAGAGACCACGGCGGAGCAACTCGAGGAGCACCAAAGCGACTGAGTTTACTCGAAGCTCGTGGTGATTTGGAGCTTGAGTTCTTGGTTATTTGTGATGTGGGTAATGTAAAAGGTTAAGTTTTTGTGAGGTTGATGTGGTTATATAGCTTAAATGACACTTTTTTTTTTTTTTTTGTATGTGTTTTTGTTTGGTAGCTGAGAAAACAAGGCACAATTTTGAGGATTGGAATGTTAAAGCTTGGGTTTTTGGTTATTGTGATGTGAGTGCTTTTGATTTTGTTTTCTCTTCTTACTTGTGTGTTCTTCATTTAGATTAAGAAATAATTAATTAAGATAAAAGGATTCCAAAGTCCACCCAGATGTGAATTTTTCTGGGCTTGAGAATATATGTTCTTACAGAAAAAAAATAATGAAAAGTAAGAAAAAATTAATTAGATTAATGTTTATTTTAAAATTTTTATTTATTTTCTGGCCTAGCTTTTTATTTTCTGGGCTTTTTTATTTTTTTTATTTTTTATTAATTAAAATGCTGATGTGGTATTCAAAAATGCCAAATAATTATTTTTAACAATATTTTAATGGCCACGTCAGCTTTTAGTGTGCCAACAGTGTACTCCATTTGCCACGTGTGCATTTTCCATCTCTAATGTAACGACAGAGACAAAAACAAGACGCATTTTTCAGGATAGGGACTAAAAGCGGTAAAAATAAAAATTAGGGACCAAAGTGGAAATCGCATGAAAATGTAGGGACGAAAATGTGATTTTCGCCTAAAATTTTTCTCAAAAAAAGAAAAAAGAAAAAGTTAAAAAGAATTAAGATGTCATTTTATAATTATTAGTACATGGAGTGGAACACAGCTCATAGGGCAGAAATAGGAAACAAATAAAAGATATGAGTAAAAAAAGGAAAATCTCATGTTTTTTCAATTTTACCGTTACCATTAAATCTTGTTCAGGAGCATTCACATATTTTAGCACCAAAAGTACTAAAAATAAACACAACATCAAAAGTGTCAAAAGTCAAATTTTTTATAACGCTTTACTGGTGTACACCAAAAAAAAATTATTTAAATGAAAGTTAAAGTGGTAGACTATAGTGGTAAAAAAAGTAATAAATAAATTTAAAATAAACAAAAATAATTTTTGTTAGTTGGAAAAAATATTATTTTAGCAGCTGTTAGATAAAGATTCCCCGTATGATCGATGTTGAATAGTTACTTGAATAAAACAAATTAAAGCTATCAATTAACCTCTACAAAGCCGCTTTTTCCGACTTTAATAAACAACTTTATCCCACTGGCCACTTCGATTATTTTCTAGCATCCTCCGCAAAGTAGAGGCCTAAAGGGTGACTCAGCGAGAGAGTCAAGAAATTATCTTTGAGAGGGCTATATATAATTTTTTTTTTTTTAATGTGTATGAAATGTAAAATAGTATTGTAATTTATTGACATATATATCTATGGAGATGAGTTCAACTTACATCTGGAGTAACTTCACAAAAGTTACACATTTTGTGAACCATTGATTATTATTAGATCTAAGGATAAAAAAACACTCATAGGAGTATCATTATTACTTCTTAGAAATTAGTGATTTAGGTATTAACTCTTCTTATTAAATGAAAAAAAAAAAAAAAAAAACCCACAGCATTAACTCTTTTTTTTTTTTTCTTCGTCCATATCATCATCTTCTTCCTCTGGTCTTTTTTTTTTGCACTATACTTTCAAGCCTCCACCATTCATAAAATTCTCAAGATAAAATTGTAAATACAAGCTATCTTTATTTTGTTTTAATAAATATAATTACCATTTTGCGAACTCATTTATTTGTCCATCTTTGTATTATGTAGCCAATATGATGGTAAAGAAATAATATCACATTCAACCCTCAAAAGGCTAAATGTGACTCTTATGACCATTTTCTTATGTTTTCATTGTGGGACTAGTTGTGTGCTTCAACTTTAGGCGGTGTACATTGTGATTCTTTCTTGTATTTCGTATTCTAAAATTTTCCCAGAATTCATTTAATAATCATCTGGTGTATTAATTCATTTTTTTTTTTCAAGTATCCTCAGAGGATTCAATATGTTCAATGGCCATAAGGCGGAGTAGTTTCCCTCTCCGTTGCAGCTCTCTTCCGAGTCAGAATTGGAAGAATCTGTATCACTGAGTGTTATGGCATAAGCCTTGCCTTTTCCTCTCAAAAAATTTGGACACTCCTTCTTTAGATGTCCATGGCCATTGCACTCATAGCACACAATGCCTTGGGGTACATGAGACTCCTTTTCTTCTTTCTTCTTATGCTCTTTTCTATCACTTTTTGAGGATGAGAACTTCCCTCTACTGAACTGTCTTCCATTGATCTTCATTCTCAGGAATTTTCAGAAGTTTTTCGCAAGAAATGCAACCTCCTTCTCCACACCATCTTTTTCAGAGGAATCATTCATTCTTTCGGTGATGGTTTTAAGTGCGAGAGATTTACTCGACTTATAAGAAGGAAGTCCCAACTCATATGTTTGGAGAGACCCTATCAGCTCTTGGATTTTAATCCCATCCATGTCTTTACTTTCTTCTATGGCTGTAACTTTTGCTCTAAAACTTTCTAGTAAGGATCTCAGTATTTTTCTCACCACCTTAGTATCTTCAATCTTCTCACCAAGATTGAGTTTAGCAATTACAATTTCATTGAGCTTCCCATAGAAGGAATCAAAAGGTTCATCGTCACCCATCTTGAGCTCTTCAAATTTGGTGGTAAACATCTGAAACTTTGTGTCCTTAACTTTCTTTGTACCCTCATAGGTAGTCTCCAAAATCTCCCAAGCTTCTTTGGCTACTGTCATGTAAGAGATCCTATGGAATTTATCTGAAGACACGCCACAGAAAATAGCATTTAAAGCTTTACTATGAGCATTGGCTACCGCAAGAGCTGCCTTATCCCAAGTGGATTTAGCAGCCTCCGGTCTAGTCCAACCAACTTTAACCGCATCCCAAACGGTATCATCAATAGAGTATAAAAATGCTCTCATTCTGACTTTCCAGAAAGCATAATTGTTACCATAAAAAAATGGTGGAACATTGAGAGATTGAGAAGGGTTTTTTGATTTGATTGTCATTGTAGTTGGGTATTAGTTGTCTATGGGTGTGGGTTAAAGAGTTTGACTATTTATTTTGCATATAGTTAACATAACTTAGTTAAGATACAAATATTGTGAATTATGGAACTTTGTTTTGTTAGTGTTAATTTTTTGAGTATTTATTTGCATGGTTTTTGTTATCAAAATTTTATTCATCATTTCTAGGCTCTTATTTTTATCATGATCTTACAAGTTTTTTGACTTTATTCATCATTGTTTTGGGTACGAAATGGGTAGTGAATGAATATAATGAATGGGTATGTAATCATGCCCTTTGAATGGATATGAAAATGGGTATGTAATGAAATGAGTGACTTAGGGTATGAAATGGTTATGTAATGAAATGAGTGACTTGCTCCCTTTGAATGAATTGTAATGAAATGAGTATGTAATTCATGCCCTTTGAATGTGTAATGAAATGGCTTTTTTTGTATTGGGTATGTAATTAGATAAAATGTTGTATACTTTAACAAGGATTTTGACTTTTTTTTTTTTGGTATTGGGTATGAAATGGGTAGTCTTAGCATGGCGGAAAAATGATTTGGGTATGAAATGTGTAACTAATGTGTAATGAAATTCATACCTTTTGAATGAATTGGAATTTGTACTTTGTGTAGTTTGACTAGATAAAATATTTTTTAACTAACATAGTAACTTGACTCTAACAGGTTCACAATGCCTGAAATTAAGATAATCATATACCACGGTGGTCCGCTTAAGAATGCCAATGCGAACAAGGGATTGCCATTTGAAGGGCAGGGTATAAAGTTGTATTATACCCAAATTGATCGTAGGTTGAACTTTGAAGACACTTGATGAATTGAAGATGATAGTTATGGAAGAATTGTGTGCGAATCCTGCTATACACAACATACAAATTATTTATCGCACACCACATGAAGTCCTAAAGAACCGGATTAATTACAAGTATATGGCGATAGAAACAGACAAACATGTAAAGATGATGTTTGACAAGTTGGAGAGAATACCTGAAGTAAACAGTATTGAGTTGTACACACAATTGGAGCCGCATGTAGAAGTTGGTATCTTGGAAATCCAACAAACAACCACAAGTTTATAGGTTACAGTTCCAGATGCTCAATATGAGTATTCTACACATGTAGAGCATGATGATGTTCATGCCGATGATGATGATGATGATGATGATGAGGATGAGGATGACGATGATGATGACAACTATGTTGATGAGACTACTACCATTAATGGTGAAGATTTTGTCGATAGAGATGAGTTTGAAGACAGGATTGAACAAAGGGACTTTGGGGACCTTGAGAGGGACATTGATGACAATGAGACATATACCTTTTGAACCTGATGCAGACAATGTTATTAGTGTCCAAAACATTACGGATACAATCCCTGCCTATGCACCTCCTTCCTTGTTGATGAGAATGCAAAATATCATATTTTTCTCCCTTAATGTTTAGTCTTTTATATTTATTTGGTGCCTATATGTACTAATTATTCTTCTATTTTGATTTAAGATGCAAATGGAGGCATTAAGTGCAAAACGTAGTTAATTGGGTGATTCTGGACAGCTTTGACATCGCTTCGTAATCTGGGCATAACTCTCTCATCCGAGCTCCGATTGAGATGATTCAAAATGATATGGAACGCCAAGACAAAGATCTATAACTTTCATGTTTAAGTTTTGAGAGATACAGGATGCATCAAGGTAAAAATCGGGCTTGAAATTGCTGCACCTGCGCTGTTGACGTTTTGAAATGTTCCTTTGCTTGAAATTCTAATATGCATATCTGATGTGGTTTATTTTTGGAAACTTCCAGATCTGATGCACGAAATTTCCAGCTGAAAAACACCACTTTCCTAGTTATATTAGGACTATGCTTTATTTTTAATATTTTTCCTTAATTAGTCAGATGTGGATATTTTTATTGAGAATATTTTTAGGAGTATAAGTTTTATTTTTGGTTGCCTGCGACAGCACACCAAATTTTGGCGCCATTGCCGGGGAGTGATTCTAGTTGAATTTTTGTGCTTCTTGTGAACCTTATTTCGTTCTTGAAATTAAAAAAAAAAAAAAAAAAAAAAAAAAAAAAAAAAAAAATTCGTTAGTTTTCAATAGTTACTGTTTTGGCAGAACGAAATAAAACCTATACTCTTGAGGCCAGATTCCATTGTTTTCTAGGGTTTTTAGGCGTTTTTTGTGTTTTAGTGTAGAATTTTTATCTATTTTCATTACTCTAGATTTTCCTAGTTTGTTTTTCATGGTTTATTAGAGTTTCCTTGATTGTTTATGACTGTAACTCGATCTTCTAATCAAGGTGATTTGCAGTATGACCTAGAAATAGAGAGAACTTTGCGCAGGTTAAGGAGGAAAGTTTAGAGAAATTCTGAAGAGCGCGATCTAGCTCTTGATTCCTTGTTTGCTAGCGATTCTGATTTAGAAGAGGAGGAAGTCATGTCTGGAAATCAAACTTTGAAAGAGCTTGCTGCCCCTGATTTGAATTAACAACCCTTATGCATAACATTCCCTACTTTAGACGCTTTTTTTTTTTACTAAAAAGATAGACCCTAATTTAGATGCTACAACTACTTTTGAAATTAAATCTGGACTAATACATCTCTTACCCACTTTTCATGGCCTTGCAGGTGAAGATCCTCACAGGCATCTAAAGGAGCTTCATGTGGTGTGCACAAGTATGAAACCCACGGGGGTGACTGAAGATCAAATTAAATTAAGAGCCTTTCCGTTTTCTTTGAAGGATTGGCTCTACTATCCACCCTCTGGGAGTATTAAAACATGGAACGAGATGAAGAAGTTGTTTTTGGAGAAATATTTCCCAGCTTCAAGGGCGGCTAACATTCGAAAAGAAATTTGTGGAGTAAGGCAGCACAATGGAGAGTCCCTACATGAATATTGGGAACATTTCAAGAAATTATGTGCAAGCTGCCCTCATCATCAAATTAGTGAGCAGTTACTTATCAAGTATTTCTATGAGGGCCTTCTACCCACTGATAGGAGCATGATTGATGCTGTTAGTGGAGGACCTTTGGTGGATAAAACTCCTGAGGCCGCGAAAAACTTGATTGCAAATATGGCGGCCAATTTTTAACAATTTGGCACTAGGCTTGACCCTTCATTTATTCATGTTAATGAGATAAATATTTCCTCCCTTGAACAATAAATTGCGAATCTAACTTCTCTTGTTCATCAAATGGCTGTAGGTAATATGCAAATGGCAAAGGCTTATGGGATTTGTTCGGTAGTGGGACATCCAACCGATATGTGCCCAACTCTTCAAGAGGAGCCCATTGAGCAAGTGAATGTGGCAGGTGGTTTTCCTAGACAACCGCAAAAGGAAGTACGATCCCTATTTAAGCACATATAACCTGGGATGGAGGGATCGCCCCAATCTTAGCTATGGGAATCCACAAGTAAATCAGCCCACAACTCAAAACCGCCCAATTTGCCAGCAATACAAGCAGCCATACCCCCCTAGACAACAACAGGGCCAAACTTCTAATTCTGGTATATCTTTAGAAGATATTGTTAAGTCTCTTGCCACTAATACTTTGCAATTTCAACAGGAGATGAACCAATTTCAACAAAAGGCAAGGGCCAATATTCAAAGTTTGGAAAATCAGATAGGCCAAATGGCAACCGCAATTAGTCAGCTAGAGGCGCAAAGTTCTGGGAAATTACCCTCTCAAATGATAGCAAATCCAAGAGAAAATGCAAGTGCAATCGTTTTGAGAAGTGGTAAAGAGGTTGAGATTCCAGTAAAGGTAGCCCCTACATCGTTGAAGCAAGAAAAGGAGAAAAACATCGTTACAAACGCTTTAGCAGAATCAAGAAAATATGAGCAAAATAAAGATTTATATGAGACTTTTCGTAGATGCGAGGTAAATATTCCACTTTTAGATGCCATTAAACAAGTACCTCACTATGCTAAATTCCTGAAAGAACTATGTACAATTAAGAGGAAACAGAAACTTAAAGGATGTGAGAAGGTGAGAGTAGGGGAGAATGTTTTTGCAGTTATTCTAAGAAAACTCCCTGCAAAGTGCAAAGATTCAGGTACGTTTACTATCCCTTGTACAATAGGTAACACTCAACTTGAGAAGGCCATGCTAGATTTAGGAGCTTCTATCAATGTCATGCCATATTCTATATATGTTTCTTTGAAACTTGGACCTTTGAATAATACTGGTGTTGTGATTCAATTGGTTGATAGATCTATTGCCTAACCTAAAGGTGTAGTTGAGGATGTTCTTATGCAAGTAAAGATTTAGTTTTCCCTGCTGACTTCTATGTGCTTGATATGGAGAATAGTGATCAAACCACTCCTATTTTGTTAGGAAGACCATTCTTAAAGACATCCAAGACTAAGATAGATGTTCATAGTGGTACACTTACCATGGAATTTGATGGTGAAATTGTTAAGTTTAATATTTATGATGCCATGAAATATCCTGATGATGATAA
>NW_027069701.1:703714-706347 GCF_002906115.3 Quercus suber | reverse complement strand
AAAAAGAATCTTATTATAGAAATCTGCAATTAGCTGCCGAGAATCCCAACCATAATAGGGGAACTACACTCTTCATTATAGGCCATTATGACCACAATAGATAGACATGAGATGTTAGGTCAACAAAAATTCACAACAATATCTCATTGTTCTAACACCTTACACGAGGCATTAAAAAAATTGCAAATTGTGATAGGTACAAGTGTAAGGTGATAGTCAAGTTAGATGTTTATTATAGATGATAATTAAAACGAGAGAAACATAAACGCAACTGTAAATTATGTAATTCAAGTTAATGGATAGGTATTAATTTTTTTTTTCTTGATTTTCACTAAGGTCCATTTGTTTTGGGTGAAAATAGTTTCAGGAAATGGTTTTCCGTAAATTCGGGTGTTTGGTTGCGCATGGAAAATAAATTTTTCGGAAATGCATTTCAATTGACCATGTGACCGGGTGTAAATTGATTTCCGTTTTTATTTTACCTTCAAATCCTATTTTCTGGAAAATAGAGAGAGAGAGAGAGTGAGAGTGAGATCGCGCATGGAGAGAGAGAGAGAGAGAGAGAGAGAGAGAGAGCCCATCACCGGTGACCCACAAGCCGTTGACCCACTGATCTCCACGAACCTTCGACCCATCACCACGAGTTGTCGACCCACAAACCCAGAGCCCAGAGCCTTCGACCCACGACCCACTGATCTTCGAACTAGAGCCGGCGACCCACGAACTCAGAGCCCAGAGCTTTCGACCCACGACCCACCATCTTTGAACCAGAGCCGGCGACCTAGAGCCTTCGACTTCACCGGAAACCCACGAATCGATCTCTCTCTCTCTCTCTCTCTCTCTCTCTCTGTGATTTTGATTTTCTGGGCGATTTTGATTTTTGTTGTTGTGGTGGTGTGGGTTGTGGCTTTTGATTGCCGGAGTTTGCTGCCGTGGGTTGAATTGGAGTTTCGGTGGTGTGTGGTGTTGGGATTTGGCTGTGATTTTGAAATTTTTTGTAATAAAATTTGTTTGGATGCTGAGAAAATAGCTGAGAAAATGTGAAAAATTTTGTAGGAAAATAGCATTTTCAGAATAGAACCAAACACATGAAAATATTTTCTACACATAATTTTCATATGCAACCAAACACTTGAAAATATTTTCCTTTCCTGAAAATAGCATTTTTGGAAAATAAATATTTTTCGAAAAATATTTTACGGCAACCAACGTAGCCTAAATTTATAATACATCTCTTTAACTTAGATTGATATGTGTCACTCCATAATCTTTCTATTTTTGGCAAGTTTTTATTGTGTTGGAAGGGGGACTTTTTGAGCTAGGAAGAACGCAAAAATCATGATGTATTTTTAATGGCTGTCTGCATAAACACTAACAGAGTTTGTTGTGAAATTAGTTTATTGAGGAAAGCATCGATGTGGCTACAGGGGTGCCACACTGGCGTCTGACGCGGCTCGACACGGGGTGCAGCGAGCGACGCCATTGCCTGCATGTCGGTGCTGCATCGATTTTTTTTTTTCTCATTTTCAGATACGTGCTGACTCGAGCCGATTTGGGTCATAACGGCCGAAACAGACCGATTCAAGTCGTACCGGCATCAATACTGGCCGATTTAGGCTGAAGTTCGAGTAAAAAAAAAGGGTCAAAACGCGCAGTTTGAACTTAAGCTTTGAACAAAAAAACCCTAAACTCTCTCATTCATTATTTTTCTCACTCTCTGCTCTTTGTCTCCCCTCTCTGCTCTCCATCTCCCCTCTTTCATAGACTCACTCCCTAAGACACAATCTCATTGTAACGACCCCGCCCCAACTGTGTAGATATTGTCCGCTTTGGGACCCATACCCCTCACGGTTTTGTTCTTCCCCAGGTTGCGCTAGGGAAAAGGCCTCTACACATTGAAGGGAGATCACTCCTTATAAGCACATCTTCATGTGCTTCCCTAGGCGATGTGGGATTTCATGGAATGCAAGACCCCCCTTTTTTGGGTCACTACAATCCACCCCCCTTATGAGCACACGCGTTTTAGTGACCCAAAAAAGGGGGGTCTTGCATTCCATGGAATCCCACATCGCCTAGGGAAGCACATGAAGATGTGCTTATAAGGAGTGATCTCCCTTCAATGTGTAGAGGCCTTTTCCCTAGCGCAACCTGGGGAAGAACAAAACCGTGAGGGGTATGGGTCCCAAAGCGGACAATATCTACACAATTGGGGCGGGGTCGTTACAGATGGTATCAGAACCAATGCCCTAGCCGGAAGTGTGGGTCCCACACGCGAGGACGCGTGTGCTCGTAAGGGGGGTGGATTGTAGTGACCCGAAAGGGGGTCTTGCAATCCATGGAATCCCACATCGCCTAGGGAAGCACATGAAAATGTGTTTATAAGGAATAACCTCCTTTCAATGTGTAGAGGCCTTTTCCCTAGCGCAACCTGGGGAAGAACAAAACCGTGAGGGGTATGGGTCCCAAAGCGGACAATATCTACACAGTTGGGGCGGGGTCGTTACAGATGGTATCAGAACCAATGCCCTAGCCGGAAGTGTGGGTCCCACACGCGAGGACGCGTGTGCTCGTAAGGGGGGTGGATTGTAGTGACCCGAAAGGGGGTCTTGCAATCCATGGAATCCCACATCGCC
>NW_027069701.1:688714-698714 GCF_002906115.3 Quercus suber | reverse complement strand
GAAGTGGCAAAACATAGGGATCTCGTGTTCACATGCAATTAGAGTATGTGATGGATTAAAAATTGACTCGACCACATATATTCACCCATGTTATCATTTGGACTATGCTCTTAACACTTGCTCACATGTATTTATGGTTCCTAACTCACAGTCATTTTGGAAGGATCCCATGGGGCTAAAGTGTTTGCCTAATCCAGCATTGTTGCGGGCCAAAGGTTGACCAGTGAAGTCAAGAATAAGGAATGAGATGGATGGAGTGAGGAATAAGGATCGAGAACCAAGATGGCGAAGGGAGGACGCAGATTTGATAAAGAGTCAACCCAAGCAGATGTGTGGACTGTGTCATGCTTCTGGGCATAACCGCAGAAAATGTCTGCAGTCTTATGGTGCTTCCACAAGTGGTAATGTTCCAAACTAGGTAGGTGACAGATGGCAAAAAGTTTTGGATCAGGTTGTTCATTCTATGTTTGCCTAATGTTTACTATCTTGTCTCCTAACGTGATTAGTCTACATTTTTTAGGCATGCTTCGATGGATGACGTTTTTCTTGTGCGGACCTCCGATCTTAGGAAAAGTGACTACGTTGTATCAGCACTATTAACTCTTTGGTTTTTGTTGAATGTACTTGTAATTCTCTATCCAATGTACCTCTCTAAAGATTGTGATTTGAGTAGTATGGTTAGAACTGCAAATTAAATGTTGTTGGGCATGTTTAGAATGTTGATATATTGAGAATACCTTTTGCTGTGATGTAAGTGCATTTGCATTGTAAAACTATGTTTATGCAGATAGCGTAATAGTTTCTATGGTTTGGTGCCTATTAAGAATGCCTTTTGATGTAATTTAAGTGCATTTACATTCTCAGCTTCTCTAACTCTCAATGAGTGTTTGTGGATTACATTCTCAACTTCTCTATCTCTATTTCTTAGCAGGTGCATGCACACATTTCAGTTTCTGGTTTACCTTCATGTCTTGGAAAAAAAAAAATTCCCAGTGGAACTCGAGTATCATAAACTCGAGTTCCACTGGTGTGAACACTCAAAAAACAGAGCAAGCAATTTGCCTGACTCAAAAAATAGAGCAAGCAATCTGCCTGAAACAGAGCATTTTTGCATATCTTTTGAATCTCAAGTTTCAAATGCTCGAGTTCTTCTCACATCCAGGTGGGGGCTCTATCCTCAGGCACAAGAATGGCAACCTCACCCATGCCCAATACTAGATCAATTGCAATGCCCCACCAATCTGCGATGCCTCTTTATTGCTTGCCCGGCACAACTCTCTATACAACCATGCTAGGCAACCACTACCCCAACTATACTATGGCGGATCATGAAGGTTCCACAGGAACTCCAAGAACATCAGATGCACCCTATCTCCTGACTTGTCCATGAAAATTTTATCCCCTAGTAGCGCTAAAATATAGCACTGAGCATACTGATGTATCTGAATCTCCATTGCGTCATGAGGCAGTGGCTCTACAATGCGCTCAACAAGACGGCTAATGAGAATTCTTTACCCCACCAAAGTTTTGTTCTCATTCTTCGGAACTCCAAAACCAAGCAACTCCACGCACAGTTGTCTCCAATTCCCATCCACCATAGCAGTCGGCCTAACCAAGACCTCACCGTCTATAGGAAGTCCGAAAATGACCTCCACATCTTCTAGGGTGATTGACATCTCACCATGTGGAAGATGGAACGTATGAGTCTCCAACCGCCATCGCTTAACTAGGGCTGATATTAGGCAATGATCTATCTCTCTGGAAGGGGCCCTAAACAATCCTTCTAGCCCCACCAACTTGTTAATGTCAATCACTTGATTATCTTGCATAGTTATGTTTGCCATCTCCTTAGCACAACCACGGCACGTAAGTGGGGCCGGGTCCTGCAAAATCGATAAAAATTATAGCGGTTGTTAGAACTAGATATTTCACCTCGCCATTCCAAATGTCCTTTGATCGATGATTTCGTTGTCGCATCAACAATGAAGGATCTTCTGGACCAAGGCGCACAATCTCTGGCTCCTCATTGATTCAAGGCTCCATACTGCAAAGTGTGCTACTGCAATATATTCAGCCATATCTTTCAGGATTTCTATCATTCAACTAAGCATAAATCTATCATTTTTCCATGATAAAAAGTTAAATATCTAACAATAACCCAAATTACAGTTGACCACATTCTTATATGCAAAGTGATCAAACCAAATAATCAAAAATCACAAAAAAGAAAAAAAAAAAAAAAAAAAAAAGAAGCTAAGCCAAATAGATGTGTTAGTTGAAAGTCAATTGAGTGTAATCAGTGATCAAAATGTTTGAAAATGTATTAATCTGTTAAATGTTATACATTTTCTTAGCAATAAAAATAATAAAGGGTTTCAATTCAAATGTTCTTTTCAGTCATTTTACCAGCCACCATTATTTAGCTTTTGGTGGAATTGTTTTAACCGGAAGGTCAGCAAACACTACAAGTGATCACCCTGATACACAAAGATTACATCCAATGTTGAGGGTCAGTATTAGGTGCAAAGTGATGGGGGCTTCCTTAAGAAACTCAGTGGAACTGAACTTCAATGAAGTAGAGAAAAACCATGTGTAGTAGTAGTTTTATGGAATGACAGGAGGACTAAGCAAGCAGCACAAGAATCTTAGGCTACGTATATTTTCTTCTTAGCAAGAGCTCAGGCTTTTCAATGATATATCTCTTGCCTAAGAAGGAATTGTAAAAGATTGACTGGGCCTCAGCCAGTGCAAATTGCAGGCATTATATCATTAGGAGAATGAAGACTGATGATCATGTAAAGGTCAAGGGTGATAGCTGCAGTCAGGAAAAAAAAAAAAAAAAAAAAAAAAAAACCGGAGCACCTAACAACGTATCTTCATAGACCAAGAACTACAATACTTTCAAATCAAGCAAATCCCAAAGAGTAAAACAGAATCTTCCATGTGAGATAGTAAGAACAAATCTATATGCTAAAGCTGAGTACAAAACAAGCAAAACCCATGAAAGTAATGTCACTTTGAACCCAAGAAATTGTTGCAAACAACTTCAACTGTAAAAAAATCACAACAAAATAAGGTATCAAAAGCCTGAATTTAAAAAAAAAAAAAAAAATTTGTAATTATAACCCAAGAACAAAAATAAGAGCACAAACAAAAGCACAAATTTCTCTAATTTTGAGCCCAGTGAAGAAATTTGCATCATTTCTACGCAAACTATAAGTAAAGACATATTACACTACTCCAAAGAGTTCTGCAACATTTGCAACCACCCCATAACAAAGATTTTACTAACATAAATCCCAGCAAGTAAACACATATCAAGCATTATTACCCAGAAACCAACGAAAAAGAGAGACAAAAAGAGAGACAAAAACAAAACATGCCAACAACCCAAATCATACAACAAGTAACAAAACAAAATCGTCTAACTTAAATCTTACACTAACAAGAAAAACTAAAGCACTAACAAGGGAAATTATCAAACACAAACACTTGGGCTAAACCCAGATGGAATAATTATTTAAAAAGCTCAAATTTTTATAAGAAAAACATACCTTCAAACTTGAAAAAATTTGAACTTCCGTTGGTAAGGACAAATGGGATTTTCAAGGTACGGGTGAGGGGATAGTCTGAAGCCGATTGTGAGGAAAGAGGAGAGCGTTTGAGGGTGAGTGTGATTTTTTTTGCATGCCGAGGGGTTGAGGATGACTGATTTCGGTGTTTGAGTGAGAGTGTTTGAACTTTGAGAGAGTGTTTGAGAGACTGAGAGAGAGTGTTTAAACTAAGAGAGAGTGTTTGAGTGAGGCGTTTGAAATTGTAGTGTATATTGTGCATATTTCGAGTCTTATAAACTCAATTTTTACGTGGCTAATTTCGTCCACCTGGGAAATTTTGTCCACGTAAGTGTATTGACAAACCGAGCAAAACGAGTTTCTAAAACTCAAGTTCTAATTGGATCTTGAGTTTTAGAAACTTGAGATGCTAATTTCACATATTCTTTTAAAACCGGGCAACTAACGAAATTATTAGCAGAGTAAGGTTATTTGGAAATGATGTTCGTGATTTTCCTTTTAAAGTAGTAATTTATTATCCCTTTCTTTTTTGGTAAACATTTATTATCCCTTTCATACAACACAACTTTCTCATATTCGTATCTTTGTTCATATTGGGCTTTAAAAGACACCCAGGAGCTTGTCGTTCTCTAATTGCGTTGCTAACTAGCTATATGTCCTTCGCTTTCAGGTTATTCTACAAAATATCTGATCAAGGTCGTGAATGATAGAGAACTATCAAACTCTGAGGCTTTGTTTGTTTGATTTGTTTCTTTATTTGCGTCATATGATCACCAGTGGTTTGTGCTCCAGAACTGTGATTGTTGCTGAATAGTAGCCATCGTCTCGGCCAAAGTGCATGTGTTCTCCGCAGTTTAATAGACTCTTCTGTAGCTCACTGATTCGCTTATAGATAGTACAAAGGTACCCCCATTCTCTTGGCTTTTATATCTCTTTCTGAACAGTTTTTATCGTCTCGGCCACTTATCCAAGGCCCAAATATGCCTTCGCTCTTTTGCTTTATGCGGATGCCAAGGCTACATTTGTTTGAATTGAAAATAGATTTGGGAAAATATTTTACATTCTCCCGTGTGTTTAGTTGCACATGAAAAATTTAGTTAAACGGAAAATATTTGCGTTGACCGTAAAACAATTCCCTTGGACCCGTAAAACAATTGCAGGAGTCATTTTACCTTCAACACATTTTCGAAATTCTTCACTGCTCACACACGTCACATGGTTTGACTCGCTAAGCTCTTCAGCTCCACCCTACGTGCCAACAAGAGAGAGACAGAGCTCCACCCCACACACCGACGCCAGTCCGAGGTCCACCCACACTTCAACGAGCAGCGCTACCATTTTCCCCTCGACGCCGGTGACTTTTCTCCCTTTTCTCTTCTCTCACTCAACCTCACCTCCGAGACCACGCCGCCGAGATCACACCCCAACATTGTCGAGATCGTTGCCCATGATCCACCCATGACTGATCTCTCTTTTTCTCGATCTACCTGTCCCTTTCCCTCAATTTTTGATCACTCTCTCTTCCTCCCTCCCTCAATTTGGCCGAATTGTTTGAATTTAGTGAATGGTTTTGTTTTTATTTTTGTTTCTTTTAAGTTTATATATTGAAATTTTCTATTATAAATTTTTTTTGAAAGCTAAAAAAATGTGAGAAATTAGTAGAAAAATAACATTTTCAAACTGCAACCAAACACATGAAAACATTTTCTAAAATAATTTTCATAATGCAACAAAATACTTGAAAATATTTTCACCTGAAAATATTTTACACTCTAGAAATATTTTACATATTGCTAAACGCAGCCCAAGTTTTTGAATGCCATGACATGGTTGGAATTGGAAAGATTTAGGGTGGCTTGGTATGGTATTTTAAGCAACAGTTTCTAATTTTTAAATAACATTACACATTTTTTTATACATTTTTTTTATTTACATGTATTTTTGAAAATACAAAACGTTACTACATTTTTTTTTATACGTATTTTCAAAAATACAAAACGTTACTAGAATATCGTTACCCAAACAAGTCCTTATTTTTTTTCAAATTTTATTATTATTATTTATTACCATTTTACATAGATTTAATATATTATCGCACCTATGGATTTGAAATTTCCATAGGCCGATTTGAGAGAGAAATTCTCATCCTCAGAAAAATCCCATATGTGTAAATCTTCCTGCAATGGATCTGAAGCAAGGAGAATCCCTTTAATTTCCTGTACGATGTAAACTGGCAAGAAAAAGGAAATCCCAATATCATTAGAAAGGAAATCCTTAACAGAGATGATCCCTTCCCCATCCATTAGAGGGACTTCAATTTGTTTCCTAAGAGGGCCTGAAGCCAACCAGAAATCTTCCCAAACACTCACAGCTTACCAATTGGAAATTGAACATTTTAATCCTTTGTTAAACACTACACCCCCTTCCTTACAAGCTGCCCAGATTTGAGATGCAGGTAATCCCCTTCCCCAGTGCCGGCTCAAGGCATAGGCAAGTTGGGCCTAGGCCTAAGGCCCCACCAAAAAACAAATTTTTCCTTAGGAAAAAAAGCCCCACTTTTCATAGTTAAAAGGCCCAAATTTTTATAAAATTATATATATATTTTCTAAAGGTTGTACATTTTTTTTATTAGTGATGTTAAGGATACTACAAATATTACTATTGGCTTACAAATTGCCATGTTATTAATCACAAAAAAAGTGATATAAACATTCATTAGTTAAATTGATGAAGTTCATCAATGAGAGACAATATCACATTATATTTTGAACATTTTATAGTGCTTTTAATTAGCGCATTTTTCTTTTTTATTTTTATTAAGACTCTCAAAGTACGAGACCAATAGGACCTTAACTCAATTGAAACCCTAAAATATTTCAAAAAGATGTTGCAAATGTGTTAAATCATCAATTATAGATTAATCTCTCCTAATAGTTTGAGACTTTGATTTTTGTAAAATAATATCCTACAGATTCATACACCAAATAATATCTATCTCTCTCTCTTAAAATCAAAATATAAAATTAAAAATTAGATTACAATTTTATTTAACTATGCATTGTCTTATATCCAAAATAAAGTATCTTTTTCAATCGCAATATATTTTTATTTCTTTTTATTAATATTTATAGGTTCAACTATGATATTCAATTCTCTATATGAAATTAACATTAATCTAGTTGGTATTATTTATGTATTTAATGTATTAAATTAACCTTAATTTGATTAGTATTAAATAATTTTGTTTAATTAATATTTACATATTAAAGGCCCCGCATAAATTTTTCGCCTTAGGCCCCAAATTATGTTGGGCCGTCCCCGCCCTTCCCCTTTCACTAATTAATTCTGGAAGGCGTAAGATATTATTTAATAAGCATTTGAGCCCAAGATGCATTTGAGTTCATAATATTTGCGTGAATGGAATCCTTAAATTAGGCTATATAAAATTGCGGAAGGGTACTATAGAAAAAGGTTTCNTACCATGTAATCTTGTTCTGGAGCATTCAAATATTTTAGCACCAAAAATACTAAAAAAACACACTGCATCAAAAGTGTGAAGTGTCAAAACTCAAATTATTTATTGTACTTTACTAGTGAACACCAAAAAATATTATTTAAATGAAAATTAAAGAGATAGACTTAAGTAGTAAAAAAGTAAAAAAATAAATGATATTTAAATAATTGATAAAAAAAATAATATTTAATATTAGATGTATAATAAAATAAAAGGTTAAAATAAACAAAATAGCTTTTTAAGTTAGAAAAAGATTTTTTTTTTTAGCAGCTCTGAGATAAAGATTCCCTTTGCATGATTAATGTTGAATAATTGCTTGAATAAAACAAAAGCATCCGTTCACTTTGTGACCTCTACCAAACAACGTTACCCCACGTCCCCAGATGACAATTTCTCAGCATCTTCCGCTAAAGTCGAGGTGACTCCAGTGATGTCGCCTTGTCCTACGCGAATCCGCCTCAAAAGCAAGTCCGTGGATTCCATCCTTGTTCTCTTCACTTATGCTATATTGATACCTTCGCTTGTTTTGACATTTCTCAAGAAGGGTTGCTTTGTTGTTATCTTCTTAGCTTGATCTGTGTGCAGTGGCAGCGCCACGTCAGTTCAGAGAGTTCAAGATGCTCTCAGAAACACCTTAATCTGAAAAAAAAAAAATATATATATATATATATATATAATAATTAAAAAACTTATTTGTTTATCTATAAAAAAATTAAAAATACTTTCCACCAAAATTAGAAACATTCTCAAATAAAAAATAAAAAAATTTTATTTGTTCTACTTTCAAACAAAAAAAAAAGTTAAAAAAAAATTTTGAACTAAAATCTAAAAAAAAAATTGTAACAAAGTAAATCCACCAGGAAAAAAAAAAATAACATAGTAGCAATCCCACAAATTCTCAAAAAAAAATCAAAAAATAAAAATCAAAACCCAACATACTCAATTATAAGTTGTCAAAACAAATAAAAAATCTCAAATCCTTAAAGAAGTGTTTGGTACATGTATTTTGTTATTTAAAAATATATATGAAAATATGTGTAATAAAAAATTGTGTAAAAATACGTATAATATTATTTAAAAACTGAGAAGGCTTATTAAAGTTTGTTTACCAAACAGCCCATAAAATTTTTACCTTTCTTTTTCTCATTTTTGCTCTACTTTTTTCTATCAACTCATGCTTTCCGCGTCTCTCATTCTCTCTCTCCACTCCCACTGTCAGGGCCGGCCCTAGACCAAGCTTCCTCAGATCTCATTTTTTTTTTTCTGCTGCTGCGTTTGGGTTTTGATTCTGCAGAACTGGCTGAATGGGTTTTGACTTTTGAGGTACTTGGATTTCTGCCTTTCTGCCTTTCTCTAGACTCTTCTTTAGATTTGTTAAAGACTTAAGTTTTCTCTGGGCCGTGGGCTGGACGTTTCACCACGTTCTTCAAGCTTTTGTTTTTGTTTTTGTTTTTGTTTGTTTTTTGTTTTTATTTTTTTGCAGTAGGATTTGTTTTATGTTTTTTGTGGGTGCCATCTTGTCTGGCATCCTCTTGACTGGGTTGGGGCGCTGGCTTGTATAGTGTTGTGTTTAAATTTTTTTTTTTTTTTAATCTTGTGTTTTTATTTATATATTTTAGTTATTGGTAATCTATATATCTATATATAAAACTAAATCCTCTAAAGCTCTTACAATTTTTTACATCATCATTATTTTCTTTTCTTTTTTATTTTAAACTAGTCGCAGACCCGCGCGTTGCGCGTGTTAATTTTTTAGATAAAATATTATTTTAGTCCTTAGACTTTATATAAAGAGTTAAAAAAAAAAAAAAAGTTTCATCCATATTTTTCATAATCTTGTCTATAACATTTTTTCCATTATCATATATTTATTGGTTGAGATTTGCATAACATAAACATTAAATAAGAGGTAAAACTATTTTTGTGTATGAAGTAGATTATATTATATATATATTTATTTATATAATTTCCCTAGTTAGAGTTTGATTAGTCTTAAGTTTAAATTTTGTATTATAATATTTAATTGTTGATTATTGATTTAATTAACTGAATGTAATGGTTGATTTTATTGCACATAAAGTTTTCAATGTCCTTTGTATAGCCATCTTTATTTTTTCTTATTCCTCTAGACCACCTTTTTTATTTTCCAAATAACGGTTATTAATTGACGTTTGATCTCATTTATTTTTTTTCTTCCTTCATTATTCTTTATTACTTTGTATGTTCACTTGCTATTGTAAATTTTATGGTTATCAATAAAAATAGATATCATGGATGGTTTAAATAGTTATAGATATAGTCACGTTAGTAGTATGTCAAAGGTTTTTTTTTCCTTCTGAATTTTCAAGAAAATATGAAAGGCATTTCTCTAGTTTGGTCTCAATCAATTAAGATATCCATAATATATTAATGGAAATAATAATGAGCCTTAAATATTTTTAATGTATGAAGTGGTTAGGTTAGTAGCATGTCAAAGGTTTTATAAAAAAAAAATTAAAAATAATTCCAAGGAAATGTAAAATGCCTTTTTCATAAAAAAGAAATTGTGACTTTTTGAATGGTAGAAATATGATTGTTTTACTTACCTTGTTTATAGATTTCATTATTAAGTTATAAACATCTGAATTAAAGTAAATGAACATATAAATGCAAAATTATATGTAAATTACAACAGCACAAGATAAATATGTATAGATAAATTTTTTTTTTTTAATTCATGAATCATTATTTCACTGTTTACTTTCATTTTGCAAAAAACTTAACACAAACTCTCTTTTGTGACAACTTTTTTTTTTTTTTCTTTTTGCCGAACAACTTAAGGATATTAAGACTTAAGTTAACACATGTGATAATTGTAAACACGTCAGTGATATGAAGAATAGAAAGATTTAATATTTAAAAAAAAAATTTAGTA
>NW_027069701.1:647789-680886 GCF_002906115.3 Quercus suber | reverse complement strand
GCCGAGGACCTCTTCGTCCTCGGCATACTAAGGATAATTTTGGGAAGGGACAAGCCCAGAGCAAGCTGTCACCTCCACACTTAATGCATTCACCTAACCCCTCTGGTCGCATTAATGGGGATGCAACCCCTTAGCAGGGCGACGTTGATCAGTGTGAACCACTTGAGTGTTGATAAGGCCTCTGATATGACGGACGGTCAGAAGAAAGGCGAATGGATGATCAACAGATGGAAGAACGAGATAGGACAATAAAGACTATATAAAGAGGAGCGCGTAAAGAAAAGAGGAGAAAAAGAAAAGAAAAGAAAGAAGAAAAAGGGCTCCTCGGCCATGAGCCGAGGAGCATCCCCCAGTTGTAAACAGTTCTAAGTATTTTCTAATAAAAGAAGAGAGTTCATGCTCCCGGAACGCCGGCCAGCGCCTAAACCTTCGATCCACTCTCTAAAAATTTATTGTTTGGGCTTTTGGGCTGAAAACTCATTCATACTCTGGGTCCAATCCAAATTGAGTCCCTACAATAACTTTTGGGAATTTTGCTTTATTAATTTAAGAATTGTAAATTACTTTATAGGTTTCAGTGCAGTGAGACATTAACAATAGAAGCATATATATATGGTATTAACATTTTATAAAAATCTTTCTATAATATGCATATTATTAACCCAATTTTCTATTTCTAAATTTCTTAGATTTTATTATATCAATCTTTTTTTTCTTTTAAATTCTTGGTGGGCAAATCAGTCTCTCACTAATTCTTTTACCTTAATGTGATGTTGGTTAATTGTCCTTTTATTTAACTATCCCGTGCATCGCACGGGTTAGCGACTAGTATAATGAATAAATCTTTATTTATGCATGTTGAGATTGCTAAAAACTTGTTATTGTTCGGTGAAACTAGAACAATACTTTTTATATAAATCAAATTTTATTTTTCATTTGCTCTACACTTAAAAGATATTTTTTATTTTAGTCTTTATAAATATATTGTTTGATTAGAAATGTCTACTATAAAATATGCATTTGGATATAAAAATTTTAAAAAAAGAAGAAAAACTAATTGAGTCTCATAAAGGATCAATAGATAAATTTGTTATTAATAATAAACAAAATATAACACAAAATTTAAATGAAAATATCACAAATGAGCAAGAAATTCACCAAAAATAGATTATTATAATAAAAAATATTAAATAAATATTAATTTAATTAATACATAAGTATAAACAATAATTTAATTAACCAATAATTAATTGAGAGAAGCAACTAATAAACAATGATTAATAATTTAATTAATCAATACATTATAAAAGACAAACAAATTAAATTATGTTAGGCTAAATAACAATTAATAATTTTATAATTAATGAAATAACAATATAACAAATTATAGTTTATAAAAGACAAACAAATTAATGAAAAAATTAAACAACAATAATTAATAATTTTATTAATATTTCAAATGAACTTATAATTTATTGTTTATTTTTTTGTTAAAATTATGGACAAATATTTGATAAGAAAACCAAGTAGAAAGTAATTGTAAAATTTATGTATTTGTGTGCTTTTTTATTGTTGTTGTTGTCAATATACAAAATTTTCTTTTTATTAGATTGTGTAATTTATGCTTGTTGAGGAACACCCCACTATATGTGTATTTTCTTCATCATCTAGATTTTTTTTGGTATGTTATCAAGTTACTTTTGAGCAACAGCTAGCTAGCATGACAACAGCCAATCAATCTATGTATCTAAACTTATCCTCTAATTTCTAAACAATTGTTGCTAACTTGTAGATTTGGCTTTCTTTTCTTATATAAAAAAAAAAAAGATTTGGCTTTCTTTTTGAGAGATAGAGGACTGGTAAGATCTTTGATTGGATTCTGCGACTGAATTTATGATTTTTTTTTTTTATTTCTCGATGTTTTAAAAAAAAATTAATTAAAAAAAATATTTTAGTACTTTAGGAGGAACGCTACTTCTTTCTACGGCTATTTATTTGTTTCTTTTAAAGCCAATTATATATCTTTCTTTCCCACGTGATTTTCCTTTTAAAGTAGTTATTTATTCTCCTTTCATACAACCTTCTCATATTCCTATCTTTGTTCCTATTGTGCTTAAAAAGACACCTTTGAGCTTGTCGTTCTCTAATTGCGATGCTAACTTGCTATATGTCCATCGCTTCAGGTTCTTCTACAATATATCTGATCCAAGTCGTGAATAAGAGATATCAAACTCTGAAGCTTTGTCTATTTGATTTGTTTCTTTATTTGCGTCGTATGATCACCAGTGGTATGTGCTCCCAAAGTGCGATTGTTTAATACTAGCCATCGTCTCGGCCAAAGTGTGTTTCTCCGCAGTTTAAAAGACTCTTCTGTAGCTCACTGATTTGCTTATAGTACAAAGGTACTCCATTCTCTTGGCTTTTATATCTCTTTCTGAATAGTTTTTTTCATCGTCTCGGCCAATCCAAGGCTCAGATATACCTTCGCTCTTTTGCCTTCGGCGGTTACCAAGTATTGAATGCCATGGATACTGTTGGAATCGGAAAGATTCTTTTAAAAAAATTTATTATTATTATTATTTTACATATTACTTTTTTGCCCCAACAATAACAACCAATAACAACCTGCCACTTAAGATTTGTTGTAAAATTTTGTAGACATATCATTTATCTTTTAAATATTATTGCACCTATGACTACGGCCAATTGACTATGGTATCTGTTCCGTAATGATTATTCTTTATTATCATGTTAAGATATTAATTGATTTTTTTATGTAAGCGGAGATTAAATCTCATAATTTTATTTTATTTTATTTTATTTTTTAAAAATCCTCATAAGTTTTGTTTGACGACAATTTTTTTTTAGTAATTGAGTTAACAGAATGAGTTGAATTACTTATTCCTCAGTCTATTAGTGAACTACCTCTCTAAGAATTGTGAAAGACGTTTCACTAGAAATATTCTTGTTATTATTTCGACTCATATTCCCCAAAAAGTAGATCCCGCTCTAATAGCTCCGAATATATTAAACACATACATTAAGATACAAAAGCTTCTTACTCCACAACTACGAAAGCACTTTTTCACTCTTTCATATACTAGGGGATTTCACTTGGAAAAGAAAATGTTCCATACTAATGCTAATGGATTCAGGTCCATAACCATGGGTTCCAATATACGAGATCTTGTAACATTTACTAATGAGGCCCTATCAATTAGTATTACACAGAAGAAATTAATTATAGACACTAATATAATTAAATCTACTCTTCAAAGATATTTTATATGTATAACTAAATACATAGTAATATAATATTGTATCGTAAGGCCATAATTATATAATACATATAACTAGGGTTGTCCACGCGTCAGGTTTATGCCCAACTTGGAACTAGCCCGACTCCTTCAAGTGGTAGATCGAAGGACTCGCCGTCGACCGAAACAGTGATCAAATCTATTTGAGTCGAGCTTTGCACTAGTCGAGTCGGTTTTGGTTCGAATCGAGAAGGTAGCGATGCTAGAAGGATCTCATCGAAATCTTTAGATTTCCTTAAGATCTCTGACAAGATCGCGAGATTTCTACAAGATCTAGGTAGAGACCGTGAGATCTCCACCAAATCTCGCAAGAGATCGTAAGATCTCAACTAGATCTTGTCAGAGATGGCTGTATTTTCTTCGAATCTAGGTGGAATCTTGAATGATAATGTGAAGCAAAACCTTTCCCAGATAAAAAAACACTATATCCATGTCATCCTATTTTTTTTTAGGAGAATCCATTGTTAAATACTCATTATTATATAATATTTTCTTTAATAAGTAAAAATACTTATTATTTGCTTTCCACCTCATATTTTCTAATTAATGCTTGTTTTTCCCTCTCCCTTGTTTAGTACATTTACAACTATCTCTAGGTTGAGAGAGAGAATAAGAAGGTAGTAATATTTACGCAAAACGGCTGAATTTTGTTGTTCAAAAGACCAAAATTTTTGTTGCAAAACAAAAACAATGGGAAAAGATTTGTTTTTCCTTAGCTCCGAGAATTGAAGTAGTTCGTTTTAATTTGTTCTATACGCAATTCAAGATTTTTTTTTTTTTTTTTTTTTTTGTGTTCATGTTGGCGATTTCTAATGTGAATTTGGTGGTTGTCCCCCTCTCTTCTGGAGAAATTATAAGGTCCACATGGAAGACAAGTGACGTGGTCCACCATTCCACTAAAAGACTCACACCTGTTTAAAATTGTTGAGTTGGAAATTTTTTTAAACAAAAACTGATTACTAACTCAGCAATTTTAAATAAGTGAGAGTTTTTTAGTAGAATGGTGGACAGATGACGTGGTCCACCAGAGGACTGTATAATTTCTCCTTCTTCTGGGTTCTACTGACTTACTGACACACCAACC
The DNA here is from genome assembly GCF_002906115.3 of Quercus suber. Lineage (NCBI taxonomy): Eukaryota > Viridiplantae > Streptophyta > Magnoliopsida > Fagales > Fagaceae > Quercus > Quercus suber. Next base: position 676,485 of record NW_027069701.1, on the reverse strand, counting down.
ACACCCCCTTTCTTGTATCATAAAGCGCCCCTTTACCCTTTTCTAAATATATGGTGGATACACAAATCAGTAATATGTGTCCCTTTTGTCAAAACCTATAACATTCATATGTGAAAACATCTAATAATTATCAAAATTAATAAACAAATAAAAAGATTTGTCATTCATTTGAGGTTTGAAGATAAATATAACAAAAAAATATATCATAATTAAATGGCACTTTTATTTTCGATTACAAATGTTAATTATTTTATTATTACCATATTTTAAATTTAGACAATTAAATATGAGACTTAAATGATTCTCCAAAAACATATATATATATATATACACACACACACACACATACATATGATATGACCTTTAAATGTTATACATGCCCGTTGGCTACCCAATAATTTGAGAGGGGGGGGGGGGGGGGAACCTTCCAAAAGGAGAGAATGGCTATTAAACAACTACTAATTAAACAAAAAACTATCAAGTGTCATTACATTACATGGTTATGTGTCTTCTATATTAATTTTTTTTTAGCTAATGGCTTTTAAATCACTTTAATTCACATTTGTTGTGATTTTATGTCAAATTTTACATTTCTATTTTTCTGAATTATATGTTTTTTAGGTAATGGTATTTACATCAATTATATATTAAATTATAATTTTTTAAGGAGAAAAAAATTTGAATTATTTGATATTAATTGAACTTCTTTACAACTTCCAATCTTTCTATTTTTCGGAATTAATTTTTTTAGGTAATGGTCTACAAGTCAATTACATAAAAATAAAAATAAAAAAATAAAAATTACCGCATGCCCTTAGTGTGATGATCACTCCACCAGTATAAGTATTTGTGGAGTATGGGAGGTAAGTGTCACGGTTCAAGTCTCCAGGAGAGAGCTTCACACACATATACATTTATATTAGGCTAGAGAAGAATTTCTATCTTGTTTGAAAAAAAAAAAAATTACATCAAATTTTTTTTTTTTTTTTTTAGAATCAATTACATCAAATTATTATCTAATATGTACCTTTCTAAAAAAATTGATTATTAGGAAGTTAGCCACTTTACAACTTCCAAGTTCCAACCATTACCCACAATTTTAATTTATTTTTCCTTTAAAATCAAACATTAGTTTTCAAATTTGACACCCACTATTTTTTTTAAAAAGAGAGACACCCTCTAAACCTAACCCATTTTGTGCTTGGAATGGAGTATATGCTAAGAGAAGTAAGGAACCTTTAGCATAAAAATTGATAGGTACTCCTTTCATCAAGAGTGCTAAGTTATATGATTTTTTTTTTTTTTGTCCTTTTTTTTTTAAGTGGGCAAATTGGGTTGTGAGAAAATGTAAGAGTGAAATTGGGGTTTGGGGTTCTAAATTGGGTTGTACTTACTTTCCCATTCGGCATAATGTAGGCGTGGCAATTTGTGTTCGCGTGTCGGGTTCATGTCGTGTCGACTTATGAGTATTTGACTATATGGGTCAACCTTAACCCAACATGTTTATTAAACAGGTAAGGATTCCTCAACCCTAACATAACTAATTTATTAAATGAGTCAGTCGTGTTGACCTGTTTTTAAATTTTATCAACACAAAAAAAAAAAAAAAAAACTAATTTTAGTATTAACCAAATTGATATGAATTATGAAAAACCAAACAAATAAATATTTTTAATATAAAATTCAAAACTAACGAGTAACTACATCACAAATAATCATTCAAAACCAAACCATATCTCAATATCATAAATAATCAATCATAATATGTTAAAGAAAATAAACCACAACAACTAATAAGTTTATATACCTAGGGTTTGAAGAGTATATTGGTAAAATGTCATTTAATTATACGAGTCAGATAGGTCAAACGGGTTCCATGTGATGGACACTAACCAAACCCGTTTATTAAATGGGTCAGTTATGTCAACCCAATATAACACAAACCCATTAAGTCTCAACTCATAACCTATTAATTTTGTGTCATGTTAGATTTGCGGGTCGTGTCCAATTTTGCCACCCTAGCACAATGGAAATATGGAATAGTTAATCAAATATTCGCTACTTTTTTCTTCTATTTTGGTTGCAAAGTCTGATTTAGTGAGTTGATTTTTTTTTTTTTTTTTTAATTTGTTATTGAGTTTTTTTGGTCAGTTGAAAATGAGAGAGGAGTTAGGGGGTTTCAAGCTGTGGCCAAAGAAGAAAAAAATTAGGACACAATTTGACTTCAAACTTGGTTGTAGCCTAAAGCTACAATTCTCACTAAAAAAAATTGTCAATCTTTAGAACGAGTAAGGACAAATTATTAGACCAAAAAGAGTAGTTTACTTTATGGATACATATTTTGAAAATCTAATCATCGGATTGCATTTTTTTTTTTTAATTCTTAACACACATGTCATATTTCGTGTCAATTAGATATTATTTACCATTCGAACCATAAAAAATTTAAATTTAAATATTTAATTCATAACATAGCTATTGATTTTTGATTTTCTAGAAATTTTGCAAGCATGGAGGATAAAAGAATAAAATGTAATTCAATAGTGGATTTGTCATCCAATAAAAAGATATTAAATGGAGTTTGTAGCATTAGACTACAACCAAAATTGTAATCAAATTTTGTCCCAAAAATTAATCTGATGTTAATAATTATTGTTTTATTGGTATATGACAGGAATTGAGATGTTAGTAATTTACCTATTGTTTTATTGAGATCTATTTATGATAGGATTTGAGATGTTAGTAACTTTTTTTTTTTTTGGTTGAGAAAAGAGATGTTAGTAACTTACAACATAGAAAAAAAATGTAGCATTATTGCGCATTAACGATTTCAAACCTTGAATGAAAAAAATATTGTTATTCCAAATACAAAGATATGCAAAGCCTATAATTGTTTTTATAGTAACTTTACTTTTGAAAATAATTTAAAACACATGAACGAATCCGTGAATTAATTAATCTAATATACAATAGTTTTATATAATACATGTCCTATACCCCTATAGTACTACACTTCAAGTGGGATAGTTACACATCTTAAAAAAAGAAAAATTCTATTACCAAAAAAAAAAAAAAAATCTCACACCTAAATTATCAACTATAATACAAGTGTATATATATACTTCTAATCAGATTCAACCACAAATTAAAAATAACTAAATTTAAATTTTTTTTAAGAAAAACATAAAACTTCATTACATTATAATAAATAATACTTCTTATTAAGAATGCCAAAGCATATAGGTAGTGGATGCAACACATCTTTTATCAATGCGTATAACAATGGCACGTGTCATCTTATGTAACATTCTTCATCTATTTGACATGATATGGAAAAATAATGCCAAGTGGCAAATAATTATATGTACATATCAATAATTTTGTCATATGCCAAAATAGATTAAAAAAAAAAAAAAAAGTCCCTTGAATGCACAATTCACCCTTATAATAAATCCTTTAATTGTGGTTGAGGGAGTCAAATTATGGTCCTCCAACAATCTCTCCCTCACAATGATACTCTCATAACTCAAACTCATGACCTTAACTTTGCTACCATTTGTCAAACTGTAAGCTGTACTATTCCGCCTCAAAACCAATTGGTTATGAGGAAGACAAACTCAAATCTTTTATGACTTTCAATATTACACTTTGCGGGCCTATTTTTAGAGTGGTGGTAAGGAGTCAAATTGTGGCCCCCCAACATATTTTAAATTAGAGTCCAATTTTGTACCACATGTCCAATCTAATTTTTAATTTTTATGTCAAAAGAATTATTAGATGTAAAAATTGAAAATTCTAAATCAAATTAGATTCTAAATTGGAGTTTAAATTTGCGTCATGTGTCTTATCTAATTTTTTAATTTTTGTGGCAAGTAAATTATTGGATGCAAAAACTGAAGAGTCCAATCCAATTATATTCTAAATTATATATATATATATATTAGGTTTAAGTTACACTTGAGATAACTTTAAGCAATATTACAACACTGAATATTTTTTTAATTGAATGCGATTTTTTTATAAATTAATCATTAGATTATATTATCTTTGTACATTCTCTATGCTTGCAAAATTTCAAGATGATTAAATATCAATATTCATGTCATCAATTAATTGTTTAAATTCAATTTTTTATAATTTAAAATAATGCATAAAATATGAGTTTATGAATTCAATGGTAAATAACAACTAATTGGCATGAATATTGGTATGCATATTAAAAACATATAGACCATATAATCCAATGATGAAAATTTTAAAATATGAATTCAATAACGAGTTATTGGATGGTGTAACATTTTTTAAGTTACACCATATGTAACTTTAACCCAACCCTCTCTCTCTCTCTCTCTCTCTCTCTCTCTCTCTTTATATATATATATATATGAGAGAGACCATTACATATTTCAAAAATTCATGACTTAAAAAATGTGTAAGTTGTGATTGTTTTTAAATATACCTATGTATATGCACGGGTTATACACTAATGATTATAATGAAAGAATTTCCTCCAAAAAAAGAAGAAGGTTATAATGGAAGGTTTTTTTTTTTTTTTTTTTTATTAATTATTTGTTGAAGGAGAAATCAGAAATGTATTACCATTGGATTTTTCTAATTTTGATTTACAACTTGATGTCCCATGGGCATTGACTTTTAGTTGAACCTCTTCGATGTTGACTTACTGTTACAGTGTAGTTATTTGGGCCATATCAAAGTCCATGATAAATTATTTGTTTTGGGTAATTCCTCTCTCCTGTCAACTTTCAGCCAACTCTTTCTTTACGGGGTGAGAAATGCACTAATAGCCATTAGTTATTCGCTTGGGTTTGTGTTGAGTTCCCTCCACTGGGCTCCCTAGCTTAGGGCTTGTTTGGATTGAGAGGGGAGGGAGGGACAGTGGAGGGGAGTAGTGGAGGGTTAGCTGAAAATAGACTAATTTTAAGTCAATTCTACTCAATTCTACTCTACTTCCCCTTCCTCTCCCTCAATTCAAATGAACCATTAATTTAACATGTGTCTTTCCTAAAAGATTTTCGGCTCTTTTTTTTTTTTCTTTTTTTCTTTTTTGAGATTGAGAGTGAAATGATTCAAAAGTGATGAATGATTTGTTAGATAGGCATCACTTTCGTGGTAGTCCAAGGGGACATGCTTCGTTTGCTACCATTTCATTGTAGTTCATTAGTTTTTCAATCATTTGTTAATTTGTATTCCAAATATTATTATCCTAAAATTCAATTACATGTATAATTTGATGGATTTTACTACATACTTCAAAATTATATTCTTTTTTGAAAGAGCAATATTAAGGATAATTTTTTTTTTTTTTGCCACGCTTTTCATATAGAGTAATATCACATTTACATAGATCTATCACTTAACACTATTGTATATATAGGTATATATAAGGATAGGTTGTAATAATGATGGTTGAGTTTGAAGAATATGGTTTCATAAAGTGAAAATTCAAGTTCTGGAATTTTCTAAGTGAAAATTTAAAAATCTGAATTTTCTGGAATTTTCTAGAATTTTCTGCAAAATTTTCTGGTGACTATTGAGAAAGGTTGAAGAGGTTTCAATCTTTGTTAACCGTTTTATAAAAAAATAAATAACTCTCCATACGTGCCTTTTCATGAAACATAACGAGATTTCAATCTTTGTTAACCGTCTTATGAAAAATAACTAACTTTCCATACATGCCTTTTCATGAAACATATGTGCCTTTTCATTAATAGAGGCTTAAATTTACTTAAAAAATAACTAACTCTCTATATGTGCCTTTTTATGAAACATAACCCTATGGGTATAAATAGAGGTTTATGTTCACAAGGTAAAACACAAGAAAAACAAGAAATCCTGTGGTCATTCTCCAGAATTTCTATCTATAGAATCCAACATCTTAGTTATATGCTGAAGACAAATTTGCGATAATCCTTTAGCAACAAAAATGTGGGGGGCAAATATTATCTAAGAAAAACAATATAGTGCCTCCAAGTTATCTATTTTCTGTTTGTCTTTTATGTTAATTTTGTTTTTCCATTATTACTTTGTGTAATATCCCCAACAAACACCACTTTTATTATGTAATAGATCACATCAATAATTATAAAAAAGTTGTGAAATTTTTGAGTCCATAATGTTTGGTAATTATTTTATTTATTATTGATTAGTTCAAGAGGGGGAAAAATCCATTTGATTATGCTAGGGGTTGCTTTTAGAACCTATTAGCTTGTAACTCATGCATATGCATTACTACAATTTAAAATATATAATTAGATGTATAGATTTTTTTAAATAAAAAATCATAGTTTAATTTATACTTAAGTTAATTATTATTGATTTTGAAAAAAAAAGTTATTTATTATTGATGCTCATTCATATATTTTGTATGTGAGCACCACACACCCTCAATGTGGTGGTCACTTTATAAGTATAAATGCTTGGAGGGTGTGGGGGGCAAATCTCTAGGAAGGAGCTTCACACACATATATACTTAGATTAGGCTAGAATAAAAATTCTATCTTGTATAAAAATATATATATATATATATATATATATATTGAAAAATTCATATATACTTAGATTAGGCTAGAATAAAAATTCTATCTTGTATAAAAATATATATATATATATATATATTGAAAAATAATTTTAATATAAAAATAACAAACTACTTGATTATTGCAATGAGTAGTAAATACCTTCACCAAAATTAAGATAATTCTGTAAAATTCTTATATTTTAAATAAATAAAAAAATTCTCCTTGAACGTAGTATTATCTTTAATATAAAAAGTAAAAAATTTCTCAAATTTGAAATGAGTAGTAAAGATCTTCACCAAAATTAAAAAAAAAAATTGAATGGACATAACCAAAGGTCATATAAACTTGCAATCAAAAACTTATTTTTTAATAGCTTAATTGAATTATTATTTGCTTCCTATTAGTTTGTCAAAAGACTCAAAATTTTATTATTTATGCTGTAATCATATTTTTGAAATTTTAATTGAGCAATTTTAATGTGAAATTTGAATATATTTTCAATCTCTTTTTTTGGTCCATAACAAAGACAGTAACATCCAATCGCTTTTGAGGGAAGGAAAAAAAGGAAGAAGATAACCGATACACCTCCATGGCATTCAAAACTTGGAGACTAAAGATGTATTCTTCCGTTTTGTTTTTAAATTTTTTTTTTTTTTTTTTTTTAATGTGCACAATGTGTTATGCACCCATATGCAGGTAGTCAAATATGGAAATGTTGGGTGCAGTTCTGGAGCTTGCCAAAATTATTTTGGCTCCAATTCGCGATTGCTGCAACTATCACAGACACGTTGATGAACATATGATAAATCTCAGGGACAGATGGCAAGATTTAAATGGTCAAAAGTCGGACATAGAATCAAGAATGAGAGCGCAACTTCGTCCAGGAAAGACACCAAAGCTAGAAGTTACAGCTTGGATCCAACATGTAGAAAGGATGAATAATGAAATTCAAGCCATTGAAAGTGAAGCTGAAGAAGTCAAGTGTTTCTTACGAGCACGCATAGGAAAACATGCTTTGAAGAAGAAACTAGAGGCGGATGAACTCTATCAAAGGGGGGGTGCTTTCACTGTTAGTTTGGTAGTTGATCCACCTGTAAGCAATGGAGAAGAATTTCCAACAACAAAATTAATAGGGAAAAGCACAACTGAAAGAGTAAAGGAAGAAATTTTGGCATACGTGTTGGGTAATGGTGTTGGAAAGATTGGTGTTTATGGAATGGGAGGTATTGGCAAATCAACCATCATGGAGCACATCAATAATCATCTATTAAAAGATAAAAAAAATTTTGACAGTGTAATTTGGGTCACCATGTCAAAGTCATCTAATGTTCTCGAACTACAAAATGCTATTGCACACAAGTTAGCTTTAGATCTCGCAAAATCAGAGTATAAAAGAGAAAGGGCAGCCAAGATAAAGGAAGAATTGGAAAAGAGGAAAAGTATGTGCTAATCCTAGATGATTTGTGGGAAGAATTTGTTCTTGAGGAAGTAGGAATTCTAGAGCCTACTCCAGAAAATGGATGCAAAATAGTGTTGACAACTCGAGATCTTAATGTTTGTATAAAAATGGGTTGTAAGAATATCAAAATGGAGTTACTATCAGAAAAGGAGGCACGAGAGTTATTTTTGCATAAAATAGAAAAAGATGTTTTTAATACTCCAGATTTGAAAGCAATTGCGGAAGAGGTTCTTCAAACATGTGCTCGGTTGCCTCTTGCAATTGTCGCGATAGCAGCAAGTTTCAAATGCTTAGATTATGAGTATGAGTGGACAGATGCGTTGGACCAGTTGAGTACATCATTAAAGGGGTTTGACAATATAGAGAAGCAGGTGCATGAGGTGCTTAAATTCAGTTATGTATTGAAAGAAGAGAAACTTAAACAATGTCTCTTACATTGTGCATTATACCCCGAAGACTTCGAGATTGACAAAGAAGAGTTGATAGATCATTTGATTGATGAGGGAATTTTTGAAAGAAGGAAGAGTAGGCAATTAGAGTTTTGTGGAGGCTATTCTATATTGAAAAGACTTGAAAATGCCTCCTTATTAGAAGGTGGAATTCATGCACCTTACAATTACAAGGAAAAGTTTGTGAAGATGCATGATTTGATAAGAGACATGGTGCTCCAGGTTGCAAGTCCTGAATTTATGGTAGGTCACTTGGGACTGGAGGATTTTTCAGACGAAGGAAAATGGAAAGAGGATCTTGTAAAGGCTTCTTTGATGTGCAAGAACATATCAACAATCCCTTCTAATATATCACCAAGGTGTCCTAACCTGTCAACCTTGTTGCTGCAAGGTAACCGTTCATTAAAAAATGTCCCAGATTCTTTGTTTAAGCATTTGCATGGGCTCAAGGTTCTTGATCTATCATATACTAGCATTAAATCTTTGCCAATTCAGTCTTTAGCTTGGAGAATCTTACTACATTAAGGCTTAGAGGGTGTAGAAAATTAGAACATGTGTCTTCATTAGCAAAGCTTACAACATTGAGGAAGTTAGACCTCGGGGAAACTAAAATTACCGAAGTACCTGATGGTTTAGAAATGTTGGTCAACTTGACATACCTCAAGCTGAACGCAGAGTATCTAAAAATCATGCCACTTGGGATTTTACCTAAACTTTCTCGCCTCCAGTATCTTAGATTTTCTTGCAAAGTAACAGTGAAAGGAGAGGAGATAGAAAGGTTGAAGAAATTGGAGAATGTTTGGGTCCATTTTGATGACTTGTACGAGTTCTGTACTTTTATAAGATCCTTAAAGAAAGGGGCACTTGCACGTTACCAAATTCGAGTGGGAAAGTCAGTGAATGACGACTTCTATAGGAACTTTTACTTCTTCGGTCGGAAAATTGAAGACGCAGGAAAAAGTGTAATTTTAGAAGAGTGCAATCTAAGAAGAGGAGATGAGTCCCTCGTGCTACCGGGAGACTTGCAATTCCTAAAACTCAAAACATGTGAGGATTTAAGAAGTCTGAGCGATGTTCCATCTTTGAAGCACGCAACTAAATTGAAGACAATACGAATTGAGGACTGCGAAGGAATGGAGCACGTGGTTTCTTCTACTTCCCCGTCCTCTTCTTTTACTGTTTCTCTTCAAACTCTCGAGATTTTAGTACTTCTAAAATTGAAAAACTTACGCGGGCTTTTTAGGAAAGAGAGAGCTGCATCAGCACGGGTCCCACTTGATACCTTTTCCAGTCTCAAAGTAATTTGTATATACGAATGTCCAATAAAGAAGCTGCTTCCGCTTGGATTGTTACTGCACCTGCACAACCTGGAAGAGATTCGGGTTGTGAGTTGTTTGGAATTGGAGGAAATAATAGCAGAAGCATGTGATGAATTTGAAGAAGATGAAGAGAAAAAAGAGGAGAAAGGAATGGACACTACCAAAATCACTCTCCCCAAATTGAGGGATTTGAATCTGTGGAACCTGCCGGAACTAAAGACCATCTGCAGTAGCAGTAAAGTAATAGTTTGTGATTCTCTTGAAAAGATTCATATATCTAAATGTCTGAAGCTGAAGAGACTCCCTCTCTCTCTGCCCCTTCTTGGTAATGGACAACTATCTCCTCCCTCTTCTCTTAAAGAGATTAAAGCATGTGATGATCAAGAATGGTGGGATTCGCTGGAGTGGGACTGCCCCGACACTAAGAATGCCCTTCAACCTTTCTGTTTCTATGTTCCTCCTCTTTCTCCTCTTTCTCCTCATTCTCCTCTTTCTTCTGTAACCAGATCTTGTTTAATAAGCAGGTATCTTCACTCTTAAATTCTTGTGATTTATCTATTACGCAAATTAACCCAATTGGTTGCTTACCTATTTGTTCTCTAATTTTTTTTTCCTTTTTCCTCTTATATGCCCTTTTAATTACCCGGTGACTAGAACCCGAATGCTTGCACGATTTGTTGATGTGCTGAGCAGTGAGCATATTCAACACGGCATCTCTGTAAGTAAACTACGAATGAATATGCTTAACCTCAGTATCCATGTAAATTGTTTTCACGATTGGTTCATTTTTCTGTTTTCGCCTCATATAGGATATATCAGTATCACCAAGCCAAAGCTGACATGGAATATATCCGTAGTGTACCAGCGAGGAGAACTTCACTCTCAATATTGCAACTCTGTGTGTGTTCTTAATTAAGTACTTAGTCTAAACTCTTTTGTGTTATGAACATGTGTTCCTCTTTAGCCAAGTGGGAAAATCTTGTGTAATAATGATCCTCTGTGTAATTTGTTTTAATGATCATATAATGCATCTATCATTCTCTGTAATTTTTTTTTCAGTGAACAGTAGAGAAGAGTAGAAGAATTTCTTATGGTGTTGGTGTTTACATCATGGTCCTAGTTAATCCTTTGATGCTTGCTTTTGCAGAGATTATAATTTCCAAGAGATCTAAGTTAAAATTTTATAGCAGAATGTTATATATTGGATTCCTCTGTCCCTGGATAAATGTGGTCCAAAACTAGTGCACAATATGGAAAAGTGGTAACCCTATCTTGGTGTTAGTACAGTTAGTGCTGTTAGTTTTGCTCAACAAACATTTCGTTTCAGTGTAATTTATCAGTCTAATCAATAATAATCTTTGGTTAGTAGGCTAATCTTTTAACAAGATATTTTAGCAAATGTGCATTAAATTTACCAAGCTCTTGAGAGACTCCTCTGCGATAGCAGTAAAGTCATGCTTTGTGATTCTCTTGAAACGAATGAGATAGACAGATGTCCTAATCTTAAGAGACTCCCTCTCTCTATTCCCCTTCTTAATGGAAGTCTATCTCCTCCCCTTCTCTTAAACATTGCTTTTTATAAAGATCATATTTCCAATTGACCTAATTTGTAATTTTTATTGCGGAATGTGGTATATATCTTGTGCTCAATGTACAAAATTGGTGCACATCTTGTCAATATCCTCCGTAACTATGCTTATTTACTTCTTTTATGTGTGGTTTGATAATCTGGGAACTAGTGTGCTTATGCATCTTTGATCTTCAATTTTTTTTTTTTTTTGTTCCTAGGGGAAGGGGAGATTGGGTAGATCACTTGAGCTATCTTGGGTGATCCACCAAAATGTCATCAGGATCTTTTCCTGCCAACTCTATTCTTTTTGTGTTGATAACCAGCCTATTTTTTGGATGATTAAATGTCATTGAATTTATATCTATTTCGTTTCTTTTCCTTTTCTTTCTAGTCCCTTCTTCCTATTCTCTCGATTCCTCCCTCAAATACAACTTAGTTCATACTTTTAAATGATATCAAATTTAATTTCATCACAAGTTTACAGGTGTAAAATAATTCTCAAAACTACTAGTGCAGAACTTTCTCGTTTCCACAGTGTGGGTATGTGATTATTGCCATAAATAAATGTTATATGAGTTTAGTTCAAGATTAAAATTAATATTTTTTTAGTCAACACAAGAGACAGAGCAGGTTGATCTTGAATTAATCAAAACTCAACTAAATCAACAATCTTTTAGGATCAATGTCCGTCTAGGAGCTGAATCAGTACATGGCAAAAGATGAAGCACAGTCTAAGATCGGTCAATCAGTACACTCCCTCTTTTAATGTCTTGTGATATTTTCTTAACTTTTTGGAACCAAAATCTTTGTATGACCCTAATCCAAATTGGTGTCCAAAATTTACTTAGCTTAAATACCATACTATTTGGTTAGGTATTATAAATCATAAGGACGGACATACATCACTGTAAGTCAGCACTTATCTGGTCATTGAGGAAGGCAGGAACCTCCTCTATCCAGAGCTCAATATCCTCAATAATATTGCATATCGGGCTGAACTTTGAGCTACTTTATTTGCTGATCTTAATACATGACTAAGGCTACAAAGTTTTTTTTTTTTTAAATAAGTACATAGGCTACAAAGTTCAAACTGATTAGTTAGCAACTGTGCATATGAAACCAGGTGACCTATTGACACCCAATCATCCTTGGTTGAGTTTGATGCTGTGAAAATATGCAGGGAATCACCTTCTAGAATCACCTTTGTGAATCCCAAGTCAATAGAAAACTGTAGAGCGCATGTTGTTGCCTTAAGCTCTGTTGTATTTGCCTATCTAGAGTATGTGTAATTTCTTAAATGGTTAAAAGTATTAGAATGATTATAGGTATGTTAGATTTAAAGTTGATACAACTTATACATTCACTAGGGAATAGTAGGAGTTCTGGTCAAGTATTTGTCTAAACATACTGAAAAAATGGTACAATATTTTCTTTTCGGTAATAAGAAGATTCGTGTAATATGTTCATTGCATTTGAATTTATATATTGTACATTAATGCTAAATTTTACTATTGAGTTGTTCTCCCTTCCTGAACTCTTGAACTTTTTACTGTCAATTTTGGAAAAGGTGGAATGGTGGTCTTTTTGGTCTGAGATGAAAGGATATATTGATGAGTCACCTCATTTGAGATGTGTAGCACCATTCATTTCAATAATATTAGTTGAACTATTTTTAATAATTGATAAATTTTATTAAAAAAAGGTGAGAGGGAAGAGGATTAAAAAATATGTTTATGTTAGTAAATTTGTGCTTTACTTGTTGATGCATGTATTTTGCTTCCCATATATTCACAAAATTTCTCTCCACTACTTATGTGGAGAATGGGAAGATTTTAGAGGACGCAGATAATAATATTTTTTTTATTTGCATAAATTTAATTCAAAAAGTTTTCTCTTCAAGTTGATAAGACTTTTACCTATGCTCCATTGTTATACACAAGATGAGGCTTTGAAATATTTTTTTTCAATTGACAACTTAAATGTGTTAAGTAGGGATAAAACATTCAAATGAAATATTTTCATCATGAAACATACTCTATGCAATTAAATTATTTTCCCTATCTTATGATGTAAGGCTCATTACCTTATAACGATGTGAGTAATGTATTGAAGAGAAACATCAATAAAATTGTTATTCTTCCTTGTCTTTTGCTATTGTATCAGTTTTTTTGAGCTGCAGGCTTACAGGAAAACCTACTTGAATATACTATAATCTTTCATTATGTTTTGAGTATACTCTTTAGTTCCCTGTAAGTAACATTGCTGCTTGGTTCCCATTTCACATGGTGTAGCATCTGTAGTGCAGCATTTTGCATATGTTATGAAAATACCTATGGCCAGTTTGGTCAAAGGGGGAGGGAGGGGAAGAAGAGAAGAGTTGGCAGGAAATTATGTATCAGGTTTAATTTATGTTTTTGTATCTATTTCTGACTTTAATTTTTAAGGTACAAGGGAGAAAAGTTTATATTGTTGAATGGTTGCTTTTAGATTTACTGATTTGTTAAATGTAAAAACTATGTATTAGAAATCAATGTAAATGATGACATATAGAATTTAGGGAGTTACTTGGAACCTTGGTTTGTTTGCTCTCTCTCTCTCTCTCTCTCTCTCTCTCTCACACACACACACACACACACACACACACACTCACATTTGGTAGTCAAAATATACAAGAGCAACAAAGAATAACAAAATAGCTGTGCATAACAAAGTCAGCAGAGGACTCAGACCACATCCAAACTACTTTCTAGCTCATTCCATATTCATAAAACTATTAGAAGCCTTGCTGTTGTCTGACCTCAACCAACATCAATTGACTAATGGATCTAAACCAGCTATGTTGTAACTGTGTTAATAGGATCCTAATGTCAGCAAGCCTCTAGCATCTAACTGCACCTTCTAATCCCACATAGCAGTTGCATCCCACAAGTAGTCAAAAGAAGCACATAGTGGAAGTTTTCCGGCAAACCCAAAGTTAATGCTTTCCTGACAGCCAACATAATTCCAGTCTTGAGTCATTGGTGTTTTCCCCTCTTAAAGCTTTCACATTCTATCCCAAACCTTGGGATCTAACAAAAGCCCATCCTAGCCTCATAATGAACCTAATTTAGTATAAGGCCAGAATATTTCAATAGAGCTTGACATAGGTGTGTCATACACCGATAATACTAGTTGCTGGTTCCACTACCAGAGGTCCTGTCCATCTGATCAGTCACACAATTAAGTTTCTCAGCCTCTATGTCCTTGTTCTCATCTCGGAACTAGGCCAAAGAAATGGTCAATTGGAATTATGGTTTTAAGCAGTAATAAGTTATATATGGTTTAAATTTAGAGAAATGTTGTGTCCACAAACATTTTCACAATACTTTCATAATAAATATTAAGTGACAGGTTGTTACAAATTGTTATTGATGGACAAAATAGTAATTTCAGTGAAATATTCAAATTAGTACCAATAATAACTTATCACCTATGATTTTTTGTGAAAGTGTTGTGAAAATATTGTGGACGTAACATTTCTCTTACATTTATGTTCTATTTTCTAAAGCTGGTGAAAATGGCTGATCTCCTCTGGAAAATTTTAGAACATTCCTTTTGTGGAGACCATATTTCCATTCGATCTAATTTGTGTTATTTGTAGTAGAATCACAAATCTAGGATTCCTTTATCCCAGTAAAGACGTGGTCTATACCTCTGGTGTTTAGTGATTGTAGGTATATTTTGTAGCTATTCCTATCAACATGCTCTGTTTGTATGGTTTGATAATCTGGAAACAAGTATGCTAATGATAAAAGCTTCTCTGATCATCAGTTTGGGTTACTTCATTGATTCATGTTTTCAACTCTTTTTTGGGTTAATTAGTTAAGAATCATCCACCAAGATGTCAAGATGTCACCACAATTTTCTCCCTGCTTCTTTGTTCTTTCTGTGTTACGAATCGGTTGGGGTGGCAATTGGACTGGTTGGGTCAATTTTGGAAATGATTCAGGTCACAGCTTGTGCTCAGTTAGAGGAAATAGTAGCAAAAGCATGTGATGAATTTGAAGAAGAAGAAAAAGAGGAAGGAATGGACACTACCAAAATCACTCTCCCCAAATTGAGGGTTTTAGAGCTGTTTGGCCTACCAGAACTGAATACAATCTGTAGTAACAGTAAAGCAATAGTTTGTATTCTCTTGAAATGATTGAGATGGTCCAATGTCCAAAGCTGTAGAGACTCCCTCTCTCTCTGCCCCTTACAGATATTATAGTTCCAACTGATCTAATTTGTGATTTTTTTTTATTGCGGAATGTCAAATCTTGTATTTCTCTATCATTGGAAAAATCTGGTATATACCTTGTGCTCAATATACAAAATTGAAGCACATCTTGTCACTGTTCATTGTAACTATGCCTATCAATATGCTCTATATGTGATGTGATAACCTGCAAAAACGTATGCTTATGATGCAAGCATATTTGATCATCAATTATGCATACTTTTTTGCTTCTAATCAACATGAGAAGTCATGGGTGATCCGCCAACTTTTTTGCTTCAAGTTTTCACTTTTTTGGGGGTTGACTTTAGAAGTCTTGGGGGATCCACGATCTTCCCCTAGCCTCTCTATTCTTTTTGTGTTGATAACCAGCATTGGCTTTGGGTGATTAAATGTTAATGAATTTATATTTATTTCCATTCCTTTTCCTTCTTGCTATATTCTCAATTCCTCCCTTGAATACAACTTAGTTCATGAATGATATCAAATTTGGTTTCATCACTAGTTAATGGTTGTAAAATCATTCTCAAATCTACCATTGTAATCTATGCAAATGTTTAGCATTTTTCAATGTGGATATTTGATTATTGCCATAAATAAATGTCATTTGAATTTAGTTCAAATTTTAAATGAACAATTCATTACTTAACCCAAGAGACGGAACAAATGGATCTTAAATTAATCAAAACTCAACTTGACCAGTCCAGAAGTTGAATCAGTACATGGCAAAAGATGAAGTGACGCAGGCCAACCAAAACAAAATTGAAACAACAATAAAATAAATGGATATGACCTAAGAGTCAGCACTTAGGCCTTACTTGGAGTCAACACCAAGCGGGGAAACCACCAAGAGTCAGCACCTAGAGTGGACCTGGAGTCAGCACTAGAACAAGGAAAGTCCAAACGGCCATTTTTTTTATTCATCAAAATATCAACTAACTCTTCAAGGGGTATAATAGGTTGTTTATAAAGGATTGCTAAACCTTAGTTCTAATTGACTAGGAAACTCTAATTGCCTTATTACAAAAATAATCTTGCTTCTAAATTAAAATACTAATAGCCCAATAAACTAATAGGACCTAAAATATAAAAATACAATTGACTTGCAAACATAAATAATACTAAATAATAATCTTCTTGCGTCTCCTGCATCATTCTCCTCTGGTTGGAGAAAACTCGACCTCGAGTTCTAAAGCGTTGAAGGATTAGGATGCTGACAAATAAAACTTGCTTCAAGTCTGGAATCACCCTAGGGAGCATAGAGAAAAGAAAAACCTTGAATTCCACCATGTCAAACTCTTCTGGAATAACAAAATCAATGTGTAGAATCAACATAATCTTATCTTGAACCATTGGAAGCACTATGTTATCCACTTTCTCCACTTTAGCAAACTGTTTGTCTTCATGCACCATAGAAGGCTAATCAAAAGCAAATCCATTAGCTTCCAATATCACATCATGTGCACCCTCTAACATAATACTCTCTTTAGACACCATCTCTTCACCTAGTTGCTCTTCAATAGATTCATTTCCTTGCACGCATGTTAAAGCAACCCTTGTCGAGGCATGTACATCTGTGTTAACATTGGGCTTTGGTGTTGCTGGAGGATTCTCCACGACCAAGATATCATCATCAATGTTGTCTTCTATTGGGGTAGCAATAAGTTCATTGTGATCAAGTATCCTTAGTTTCCCAATTGAATCGGATTGAGTTTTCTTTTGCTTCATATGAGCAATCTTGTCTTGAACATCTTTCATGAGCTTTACAGATAATTCCTTTAATTCCTTGGTAGAAAATTCCTTGATAGATTGTTCAAAAGTGCACTGAGGACATGAAATGGGATGAGGATGAGGATTCATCGTATTTGCTTCAACTTGAAAAGTACCACACTGAGATTGGGGTAGATACTTAGCTCGATAATATTGTGATACATTTAAACTTATACTTTCACTTGGGAATCATAGGACTTCTGGTTGAGTATTTGTCTAAGCATATTGAAAAGATGGTCCAATCCTTTTCTTTTAGGTTATAAGAAGAATTGTGTAATATGTTCATTACTTTTGAACTCGTATATTGTAAATAGATGCTATTTTTCACTAGAGTCATTCTCACTTCCTGAAATCTTAGAATTTTGTACTGTCAATTTGGAAATGGTGGAATGGGGGTCTATTTGGTTTGAAATGAAAGGGTATATTGATGAGTCACCTCATTTGAGACCTCTAGCACTGTTCATTTCAAATACATTAGTTGAACTATTTCTAACAACTAGTCGATGTCCCGCGCAATGTGTGGAAACTTTATACATTTATTTTGAAATACTTTCTAACTATTCTTTATGGCCTTATAACACTCATCTTATGTTCAATTATAATATGCACATCATAAAGAGGAAGAAAATAAAAAGAACCAAAATTATTATGAATATACATAATTAAGAAAGAGAGTGGAAAATTGGGCATATAATTTGTTGGCTTCAAGAGTCTTTTACATTAGAAATTAACACAAAAAAAACAAATTAAAAGGAATTATTATTTCTATCATATAAACCGTTTATTTATTTATTTTTAATATATTCCACCGTATAAATGAAGATGGTGTCCAAATAATCCATTTTTGTGCAAAAATACTATCAATGATAGGAAGAGGAAAGAGCAAATTGATGTGAAACTTAATAATAACAGTATTATTAGGAAGATTGTAGGGAGAGTTTTTCAAAGTGTGCGTCCTATTTTATGATGCCAGCCCATATTTTGGAGAATGTGTGAAAAAGTTAATGTGGAAGGGTCAAGCTTGATTCATAATATATAAGGTAATAAATAGGTTTGGGCTTTTCATAAGGTTTGGTCAAATTTTAATTTAATTTTGAACTACAACCCATCTTTTAGACAACAGTTAAAAAAAAGATAATGTGATCTTTTTTATAAGAGAATTGATATGTTCACAACATTTTCACAACATTTTTACAACAAATCCTAAGTGGCAGGTTGTTACTAGTTGTTATTATTGGGGTAAAAAATTAATCTTAATGTTAGATTCAAATTTGAACCAATAACAACAAACCACCTGTGATTTGTTATGAAAATGTTGTAAAAATGTTGTGGACATAGCATCTCTCTTTTGATAATAGTAAAAAAAAAAAAAAAAAAAAACTTAATGAAAAGAGGTTAAAAATCCTAAATGAAATATTAGAGTGCCACATAGCAAAACCTCATGCACTCTTGCATTAGGTATCTGCTTAATATTTTATGTAAAATGGTTTGGAGAATGTTGTATATGTATTGTAGCATGATTGTTATAGAAATTTATTAGTAATGGGTTCATCATGAAAAAAAACAATTATAAATTGCACACACATCCATTATAATTATTCAATTGAAAAAAAAAAAAAAAAAAACTTTGGAGGAATAATATAGAATAAAAGTTGATATAGAATGTGTCTTTCTCTTTCTCCAAAACTTCCAGCTCCAATTTCTAAGGTCCAAGATAGCTCTCTCCCTCTCTCAGAAAGACTTTTGTAATCATTTCTCTTTTGTAATCTTGTAACTCTTCCCTTCAAACAAACATAATCTTGTAACCCTTTTACAGATTTTACTTTGTAATCTTGTAACTCTTTAGACAATGTTTTATTTTCAAAGCTTGAATCAAAGACAGCAGTTTTCAGTTTTAATCAAAGACAGAAGTTTTATTCAAGTAAGATTTTACTAGTTTCTATTTTCATATTCCATATTTCGTTTTAACTTATTTTTGAATATATCTATTTTGCTATTTTCTTCTTTATCATCTATTTTATCATTGTCTATGCTTCTATATTATTGCTATGCTCTCTAACTACCCAGGAGAGAGCACAGTAATAATATAGAAGCATAGACAATGATAAAATAGATGATAAAGAAGAACATAGCAAAATAGATATATTCAAAAATAAGTTAAAACGAAATATGGAATATGAAAATAGAAACTAGTAAAATCTTACTTGAATAAAACTTCTGTCTTTGATTAAAACTAAAAACTGCTGTCTTTGATACAAGTTTTGAAAATAAAACACTGTCTGAAGAGTCATAAGATTACAAAGTAAAATCTGTAAAAGGGTTACAAGATAATGTCTTTCTGAAGGGAAGGGTTACAAGATTACAAAAGAGAAAGGATTACAAAAGTCAATTTGAGAGAGGGAGAGAGCTATCTTGGACCTTAGAAATTGGAGTTGGAAGTTTTGGATCTTTTAGAGAATTTTCAGGCCTGGAAATTGGGACCTATCTTCTGTCTTTAGAGTCTATCTATTTATAAAGGAAGTGAACCATGGTAAGTCCTCAAAAGTAACCTGAGTTATATAAAGTGAACTCAAGTTAATCTGTCGGTAGAATCTTATAGAATCTTAAACAGTAAAAGTTTTACTATCCATGAATAGTAGTCTGCCTGGGAATCTGTCAGGAAACGCGTGCTAGTGACTTAAAAATCTGTCTGTATTTGTCTGGACTGTATTGAATCCGTCTAGAAGCTATTCATGTATGCTAGTAAATAGTGATCTATTGCTATTGTCTATCCGAGAAAGCATTCTATCTATCTATCAATCTGTATCCGCGTAGTTATCATAATCTAGCGGATCGGAGTTGTCTTCATACTGCTCATGCTCATGGAGCACTCCATAATCATTACATAGAGAGCAGTATGAAATAAGAAGGTAAACAGGAACACGATCCTTTGCTGTTATTTGTCTGGGATCTTTAACAATTCTTCTTTTCCCAATAAGCCTTCTTGCTGAAGGTCTTGGTCCATACACAGCTATCCTATTGGTGTAGCCATATAAGTGGAAGCCGCTGTCTAATTCTTTCTGTACTTCATAAATCTTGTTACTCATAAAATTAGATCATTCTTGAGCCAGTGCACCTGGATCATCAAGTGATAAATATGTATCTCCTGTATACCAGTTGTATTCAGTGATACAACCCCAATCATGGATAAGGACCAAAATATGTGCTGGTTGAGCTTCCATATAATATCTAATGTCCCACGCTGGAAGAGTACTCCAGATTTCCGTCTTCATATAATTAAGTCCTCCAATCTGTGTGGCTGCTTCTTGGATGATTTTGGGGAACAAACTAATCTGAATTGCCAAAGTTATGATTAATTTGCTAATAAACCCTGCTTCTAGCATTTCGGATAACCATAAAGGATCACGGATTACCAGATCCTCTGTCTCTGTATTGATAAGTAATCCTGGATAGGGATTGTATCTGTCTCCTGTTCCTTCATAAACTCTATCTGCATTTCCAAAACTCTCATACCATGTAGCTTTATGAGATAGCCATTTATCGCCTGTCATGTCTTCTGTTCTGATAAATGCCATAGAGACTAATACTTTAAAAAGATACATTCATCTGTCATAAGAACTGGTTAAAGCTCTATGGGTTAGTATATTCTGTTGGATTTCAGGAGGTAAATTTCTAATGGCAAGCCTCGTTTTTTGCTGAATCTTAGGGTGGAGCTTTGAAAAGCTTGTTCCCATAAGATAGCTTTTAGGAGACTGTGATTCTGTCTTTGTGGAGCTTGAATCAAAATCCTCCTTGCCAGGGAGTTGACAACCGAGTACTTCAATAAATGCCCCGATGCTAACAAGATGTAATTCCAAAGCCTGAAGGGTCTTTTGGAATAAGGGTTTTTGTCTGAGGGTAAAAGCTGCCTGTAAATTATCAAGAAGTAGTTTAATATGAAGAGGAAGTTCTGTAAATTCTCCATTTGGAAACATGAGATCAGTGCAGAGCACTTTTTGCAGAATTACATTTTTTTCACCACATGAATACATTGGCTCTGCTAGCAATGTATCTTGAAGGGATATTGTCTCTATCGAGACGCCTTCCTACCAATCCGAAATCCTTATTGAAGGCTTTCAGAATTGTTTGGGTTGTACTGCTGGTGCCTTACCCTTTCCTTTCATGTCTGCCTGGGAGGTTCTTTTACTCATGGTGGTCTACAAATGGGTTTTGGAAAAAAAGATTATGTCTTGAAATATTATTTTGAGAATAAGTAAAAACTTCTTTCAAATTAAAACTCCTTTTATCAACGACTTTCTTTGAAACTTCTTTAAAATGCTTTATAAGAAAATCATTTTTAAAATTTAAAGTATATTCAATAAAAACGAACTTTTCTCTGTACACCTTTGTGCCCTTGCTGGGAAATGGTATAAGAGCAGTCATAATGAAGTCTTTCAATGTTAGAGGGGATAGAATCCAAAAACTTTACAAAATCTGTCATGATTCTATCTGGTTTATATGTATTATTATATGTCCCATTCTGCAAAAATATGTGAATAATACTTCTCCATAAAATCTTTTATTAACTGCTGTAATAATCTAGGGAAAATCTATTAGAGATCCTGTTAAGAAATTAAATTTGTCTTTATTCAAGAAATTTTAAAAGAATCTGTCAGGACTTCTTTTATTAAAACATCTGTTGTATGGGTATTTACTACAAAGGGTGCAAGAATGTCATCTATTATAATTTTGTTTGGTACATCTGTCAAACTTTCAGTTCGTTCAGTCCAATCATATTGACTTGTAAGCATAGTTCTATCTTTTGCACTGAATCCCTTTTTGTAAAGTGTTTGAACTATTGTTTGGATTATATTTTGGTTCCTATGCAAAAGAGCAACAGGAAAATAATAATGAATCTCTGTCTCTATGTCCTGTTTAGCCTTTTTTATATCCTTATCTGTTAACTGGTGGACAAGTGATATTTCTGTCTCTAAAAATGACAAACTTCTTTTAGTTCCATAGATTCTTTCTTTATTAGTATTCTGTAAGATAGTGACCTTATAGGGGAAATCAATTTCTTTTGGGATAAAGGGTAGGATAGAATTAAAAGGTACGTTAGTTACATTAGTTTTAATATCTTCAACACATATATCTTTATATACATTAGGTAATTTATGATTAATTAATCCAGTGGCCTGATTTAATCCTTCTTGTATACAATCCATGTCTATCAAGGCAATTTCTGTCAAAGAAAACTCTTTATTAATCACTAAAGTGATTTCTGTATGCCATTTTTGAAAGATTACTCTGTCAACTAAGCTCAAGAAATTCTGTTTATTACTGTCATTGTTCAAAATATCTTTTTCTAATAAAGGGGGTTTTATCATGGGTTTAGGAAATTCTTTCAAATTTATTATTTCTGCAATATTCTGTTCACTTATATCGATAGAATTTTCTTCTTTAATATCTTTAATTTCTTGTTTTACTATTTTTGCTTCTGTCATTAAGTCTTGTATAGTTACAGGTTTTATATTTACTTCATCTTTTTTTATTTTTGTCTTTTCTTTCTTATCTTTAGATTTTTCTTTCTTTCCACATTCTATAACATGGTGTCCATCTTTCTTACACTTAATGCAAGTAATGGGTATATCTATGGAATCTTTTAACTTTAGTAAATAGTCTCTTTTGTCTTTTAAGTGATTAGGTAGAAATTTTATCAATTTTATTATTATGTTTTTTTGTTTTCTTTTTCTTTTGTTGACTTTAAGTGGGTTGGTTGATTTTAGTTCTTTCTTTTTCTTAACTTGATCTATCTCTTTTTGGCTAACATTAAATATTTCCATTAATTCATTTATTATATCATAAACTTTAAGTCCCATTGACAAAGCCATTCAATTTGTAGATAAATTTCCAGATGAAATAAAAGACAAAAATCAATTACAAAGATTTCTTGGTAGCCTAAACTATGTCTCATACTACTTTCAAGGACTAAGAAAATTATGTAGACCCTTATATAAAAGGTTAGAAAAGAATCCTCCTGCACGGACAGACAAACATACTATGATAGTTCAACAGATTAAAAAGTATGTTAAACAACTCCCTTGTATTGTTATTCCTTCACCCCATGTTTTCAAGATTGTTGAGATAGATGCCTCTGATATAGGCTATGGCGGAATCCTAAAACAAGTAATAAAAGATGAGGCTAAAGAACAAATTGTTAGATTCCATCCTGGCTCCTGGATAGCTACCCAGCAGAATTACAGTACTATTAAAAAAGAAATTTTATCTATTATATTATGTGTTTCAAAATTCCAAAATGATCTTTTTAACCAAAAGTTTTTAATTCGAGTTGACTGTAAAAGTGCTAAGGAAGTTTTACAGAAAGATGTTCAAAATCTTGTTTCCAAACAAAGTTTTGCAAGATGGCAGGCTATTTTAAGTGTTTTTGACTTTGATATTGAATATATTAAAGGAATCTAATTCTATTCCTGATTTCTTAACCCGTGAATTCCTATAGGGAAGACGAGCTCCCCTGCAGAAAAGAGCAACTCCCCGAAACCCAGAACCAGACAATCTTATGCTGCTCCACCGATCCCTCCTCCCCCTAGTAGATTTCTTCCTTGCCCTTCCTTCAACTCACCTAGTTTCTCTTCAAACAGATCCCAAGAAAGACCCCCAATACCCTGCAGCCCAAACCCTTTCCAACCACTTTCCCCAAGCTCCACTCCAACAACTAAACAGTCTTATGTCATGCCTTCAACTTCTCTTCCTTTAAAAACACCATTTAACATAGTTGCCTCTTCCTTTCCTCCGTTAACCTCTCCCTCTAACCAATCAAAGGACAGACCCTCTACCTATCAAACTCAAGCCCAAGTTCCAAAAGAAGATCACTGTGTTAAACTCCCAAAAAACTCCTGGAATTTTATTTTATGGATTGAAAGAGAATACCAGCACATTACAGACCTCCTCTCACTAGTCAGTCAGCTGTTACCACCAGGATGGGAACACCCTAAGATAGAAACATTAAAGACCCAAACATTTTATGAGTTTATTTTAGTAGACACAGACTCAATTCTAGTTACACATATGCCTTGCTCCCAAGACCTAAACAGAGTCGGTTATTCTAAAGTAGTCATAAAATAGATTCTCACCCTTTCCCAGTGGAGTGCAGAGCCCTGGATTCCCAGGAAATTTTCCCAAACCTTTGAGCCTCAGTTCTATAATTATTATGACTATATGGAAGTGTGGAACAGATTCCTTTTATTCCAAAATAATATTTACAGACACACTTGGTTTTTCGATTTGATATGTATAGAAAGAAAGACATGATGATACCAAGATGGTTTATTGATTGGTGGATTTCTTATGGTTCTGAAGCTATGATTCTTCCTCTTGATCTCCTCAAAGCCTATGAAAGTTTCAAGAAAGAACCAAACATACCGCATCTTAAAGATTTCCCAAATCTTTTGCAGTTCTTCTACAGGTTTCCAGATCTCCCATGGATCATCAGATGGGAATACAAGATAGAAAAGCATCCCCAATATCCTTTTCCCATGCTCACTAGGAAGTTTAAATTAAAATGATGGAATAAGTTTAATTTTGATCATATTTTCCAAGAACTACAGAAAAAGACCTCTTCCTCCAAGACAAAAAATTCTAATTTCTTTTTTAAAAAAAGTCAAATCCAATGCCAGCTTACCTCCATCTCAGACAGAAGACAGCTTAAAAAGCAACTACTTGAAGCTGCATCACAGATATCAGATGATGAAAATGACACAGTAATGGAATCGTCGTCTCCAAACTACAGGACTCACCTAGAAGCATTCCAAGATTCTCAAGACCCCTATGACATATGACAGATAAGACAAAATTACAAATAAGACAAAATGACAAAAAAGATCCAGAAAGATATTTTGACAAAACATTATAAGCACCCCGACAGATCTCCATAGATAAATCAAAAGTTCCTTTTGAGAGATCACTGTTCACTAGCATGCGGACTCACAGATTTCTAGACAGACTGCTGTTCATTAATAGTAAAACTTTTACTGTTCAGGATTCTACAAGATTCTGCCGACAGATTAACTTGAGTTCAATTTACTTAACTCAAATTACTTTTGAAGACTTACCATGGTTCATTCCATCTATAAAAAGACAGACTCTAAAGACAGAAGACAGGTCCCAAATTTCTAAAAGGTCCAAAACTTCCAGCTCCGATTTCCAAGGTCTAAGGTAGCTCTCTCCTTCTCTCAGAAAGACTTCTGTAATCCTTTCTCTTTTGTAATCTTGTAACCCTTCCCTTCAGACAGACATAATCTTGTAACCCTTTTACAAGAAAGAGCAAATTGATGTGAAACTTAATAATAACAGTCTTATCAGGAAGATTGTAGAGAGAGTTTTTCAAAGTGTGCGTCCTATTTTATGATGCCAACCCATATTTTGGAGAATGTGGGAAAAAGTTAAGGTGGAAGGGTCAAGCTTGATTCACAATATGTAAGGTAATAAATAGGTTTGGGCTTTTCATAAGGTTTGGTCAAATTTTAATTTAATTTTGAACTACAACCCAACTTTTAGATAACAGTTAAAAAAAAAGTTAATGTGATCTTTTTTATAAGAGAATTGATATGTCCACAACATTTTCACAACATTTTTACAACAAATCCTAAGTGGTAAGTTATTACTAGTTGTTATTGTTGGGATAAAAAATTAATCTTAATGTTAGATTCAAATTTGAACCAATAACAACTAACCACCTATGATTTGTTATGAGAATGTTGTAAAAATGTTATGGACGTAGCATCTCTCTTTTGAAAATAGTAAAAAAAAAAACTTAATGAAAAGAGGTTAAAAATCCTATATGAAATATTAGAGTGCCACATAGCAAAACCTCATGCACTCTTGCATTAGGTATCTGCTTAATATTTTATTTAAAATGGTTTGGAAAATGTTGTCTATGTATTGTAGCATGATTGTTATAGAACTTTATTAGTAATGGGTTCATCATGAAAAAAACAACTATAAATTGCACACACATCCATTATAATTATTCAATTGAAGTAATGTGAAAAAAAAAAAAAAAAAAAAAAACAACAACAACAACTTTGGAGGAATAATATAGAATAAAAGTTGATATAGAATGTGTCTTTCTCTTTCTCCTTAATTCTAAAACAAAATACACACCTCAAAAACCCACAGTCAATAACATCATTCACAAAATCCACAAATTCACAACATCCGACCTTAACATCAAAATTGTAATTGCTGTTGTCACTTAATATAAAATGCAAACCCCCCTTCCTTAGTTGTAACTTGTAACCAACTCATACAAGTTAGGGTTAGATGTAACAGTAATGTTAGAGCTAGGTAGGTATTGTTGAGAGATTAAAGGTAAATGACATTGTTTTTAGTCTGTGTGTATTTGACATGAGATGGCATGAAGAGCTATAGATGGGTATATATAGGGGTAGAATTGCAAGAGGTGAAAATTGCAAATTAAAATGTAGAGAGTTTTGTGTGTATGTGTGATGGATGAAAAGTCTTGAAACATTGAATCAAATGATACAAAGAATATTTATTTTTTAATTCAAAAATTCTTGAAACATTGAACCAAATAAAATAAAAAGTCAATATTTAATTTGTTCTTATATCTGATGTGGCACTTGAGAATATTTCAGTTCTCTTTATATAGAATGCGCCACTTGGCAAAACCTCATACTTTCCCACATGAGATCTCTACTTATATATATATATATATATATTGATTGATAAATTTCATAGAATAGGTGAAAGGGGAAAGAATTAAAAATTACTTTTAGGTTAGTAAATTTTGTGCTTTACTTGATGTTGCAAGTGTTTTCAGTCCCAATATATTCAAAATTTATGCGGAAAATGAGAAGCTTAAAGAGGACACGGATGGTAATTGTCTTGATTTGCATAATTTTAATGCAGAAAATTTTATCTTTAGGTTGATAAGATCATAAGACCTATTTTACTAGAACCCATGCTCCATTGTTATGCTCAAGATGAGGCTTTGGAAAATATTTTTCATTTGACAGTAGGTTTTAAAGAAATTGACAGTGATGTATATTCAAAATGGCCTAACTTTGGGATACGCAGTACAGGCTTTAAATTTTTTTAACTCACACTCATTTTTCAATTTGGGATTAACCCACTGTTTTTTCTTTTGACAACCTGAATGTGTTAAGTAGGGATAAAACAATCAAATGAAATAATTTCATCATGAATCATACTCTGCAATTAAATTCTTTCTCCTATTAGATAATTTTAGGCATTTAATTGCCTTAGAACCCTGTGAGTATTGAAGAAAAAGATCATTATATTGTAAAAATTGTGTCATTTTATTTGGTTTTAGCATTACTCATAGACTCTCTCAACCAAAAAAAAAAAAAAAAACTCTTCTTGGCTCGCTGATACAACATTAGATGCACAACCATTTTTTGGTGAAATAAATGAATTGCAAACTTAGAAAGGAGGGAAAAAAAAATTTAAAAGTGTTGCCAATGCAGTGGGGCACGTCACTGCACAGACCATAGATTTTTTTTCATTAAAAAAAATTAAGAAAAAAAAAAGTATGTGAATGCATTAAATCTTTAACTTTCAAAAGTCATATTTTTGTGATTATTGGTGTTTGTTTGAGATTTTTTTTATTGAAAATGGAAAATTATATTTTAAACCACATAATTATTTTATGGGTGAATTTAAATTAAATCCACATTTTCATAAGTTTTAAATTATATTCTACATTGAAAAAAAATGTTTTAATTCAAACCATATGTACATCTATGTACAATGACATCGCTAGTCAGGGGCGGAGCTACAGCAAGGCTTGGGGGGGCCATGGCCCCCCCCCCCCCAAATTTAAAAAAATTATTTTTTATTATATGTAAGTATTAAAAATCTAAATATTTAGCTACAAAAATAGAAGTTGGCCCCCCAAATATTTGAGTTAATCCAATGATGCTCTTAAAAACTAATAGAATTTATCAATTAGTCTAGTAGTTATAGAGATAAGGTAGTTTTTGTTTTTGTTTTTTTTTTTTAATTCGTTTTTTATATATATTTAATATCAAACTAGACTGCTTTTGTACAAGTTAGCCCCCCAAATGTTTGAGTTAGTCCAATGATGCTCTTAAAAACTAATAGAATTTGTCAATTAGTCTAGAAGTTATAGAGACAAGATAGTTTTTGTTTTTTCTAATTCGTTTTTTGTACATGTTTAATATCTTTGTATAGTATTGGAGTTTAAAAGATGATAAATTCTCCTAAAAAATTATCTTGCGAATATACATATGTGAAAGTTATTAATTTTATTCACAATATATTCATAAATTATGAC